>NC_064619.1:311790952-312093982 GCF_023898315.1 Schistocerca nitens | reverse complement strand
TGGAGACGATCGTACAGATGCTGGATGTAGTCCTGTGGAACGGCTTGCCATGCCATTTCCACCTGGCGCCTCAGTTGGACCAGCGTTCGTGCTGGACGTGCAGACCGCGTGAGACGACGCTTCATCCAGTCCCAAACATGCTCAATGGGGGACAGATCCGGAGATCTTGCTGGCCAGGGTAGTTGACTTACACCTTCTAGAGCACGTTGGGTGGCACGGGATACATGCGGACGTGCATTGTCCTGTTGGAACAGCAAGTTCCCTTGCCGGTCTAGGAATGGTAGAACGATGGGTTCGATGACGGTTTGGATGTACCGCGCACTATTCAGTGTCCCCTCGACGATCACCAGGGGTGTACGGCCAGTGTAGGAGATCGCTCCCCACACCATGATGCCGGGTGTTGGCCCTGTGGGCCTCGGTCGTATGCAGTCCTGATTGTGGCGCTCACCTGCACGGCGCCAAACACGCATACGACCATCATTGGCACCAAGGCAGAAGCGACTCTCATCGCTGAAGACGACACGTCTCCATTCGTCCCTCCATTCACGCCTGTCGCGACACCACTGGAGGCGGGCTGCACGATGTTGGGGCGTGAGCGGAAGACGGCCTAACGGTGTGCGGGACCGTAGCCCAGCTTCATGGAGACGGTTGCGAATGGTCCTCGCCGATACCCCAGGAGCAACAGTGTCCCTAATTTGCTGGGAAGTGGCGGTGCGGTCCCCTACGGCACTGCGTAGGATCCTACGGTCTTGGCGTGCATCCGTGCGTCGCTGCGGTCCGGTCCCAGGTCGACGGGCACGTGCACCTTCCGCCGACCACTGGCGACAACATCGATGTACTGTGGAGACCTCACGCCCCACGTGTTGAGCAATTCGGCGGTACGTCCACCCGGCCTCCCGCATGCCCACTATACGCCCTCGCTCAAAGTCCGTCAACTGCACATACGGTTCACGTCCACGCTGTCGCGGCATGCTACCAGTGTTAAAAGACTGCGATGGAGCTCCGTATGCCACGGCAAACTGGCTGACACTGACGGCGGCGGTGCACAAATGCTGCGCAGCTAGCGCCATTCGACGGCCAACACCGCGGTTCCTGGTGTGTCCCCTGTGCCGTGCGTGTGATCATTGCTTGTACAGCCCTCTCGCAGTGTCCGGAGCAAGTATGGTGGGTCTGACACACCGGTGTCAATGTGTTCTTTTTTCCATTTCCAGGAGTGTATATACTATGAAACGAGCGAATACAGCAAGCGTTATACGCTGTCTTACTCGAAATTACTTTGTTAACTGGGGCAGTCCTAAACGACTTACGTCTGACAACGGTAGTGCTTTTATCAGTCAAAAGGTTAAAGATATGATAACACAATATGGAATAAGGCACATCTTAATCTCAAAATATCACACTCAAAGTAATTTAGTAGAAAGAGTTATGAAAGAATTAAGACGGTTGTGTAAAACATATTGTGCATCTAGACATACTCGGTGGGCCAAACTAATGCCTGAATCCGAAAAAATATTGAACGAATTGCCTCATTTAACGACAGGGTTATCACCTATAGAAATTTTAGGCAAACTAATTATAGGAGAGCCTTTACTAGCTGCTTTACCTTGGCCACCAGTAAATATGACCCAACAATGCATTTCAAGCGACAAAATTCGCGGACAGATTGTTAAGAAAGCTGAACGGAGACTTAAAATTTATAATCAACACGCTATAGAACCCTCATTTCAAGTAGGAGACCTTGTATTAGTACGATCTCATTATAAAAGTTCGAAAATTAATAAGGAATGTAGGAAATTTTTCTTTACCTTTGAAGGTCCATATGTTGTCCATAAGGTTGTACATCCCAAAGCGTTACTTCTTATGGAACCTTCGTCAGGTGTAATTAAAGGTTTATATAGTATTGATCAAATTAAACCCTTCATTCCTAAAGAAGTTAATATTTAGTTTATGTTACATATGAACGAGTGTTCGTGGTTTATTCATGCAAATTTTTTTTTGTGATATGGACGTATTATTTTAAGGAAATGACAAAAGTTTACACAAGGGCTCAACAATAATCTAAGAGGTAGTTTATATGGAAGAAGTATTGTTATTAGGTCAGACGGAATTTGGTATATTTTTGTATTTACTCGGACGGTAGGAACCAAAGGGAGTGGTTAATGGTTTTAGCTACAATGGGCGTCCAGAGCTATAATGCTCACGAAGACTAGCAGAGTGAGTGCCTTTAATAAAGGTTGGTAACAGTGTTAATACAGAACACGCCAAACGGGGCTCTCTCGCTTGTTTCTCCTAAATAAATTGCTATTACCTAATAAGAGTGTCCGAAGGTAAAGAAAACTGTGCCGAGTTTCTAAAGAAAGTTTGCTTGATTTCTTCTTGACCTCATGCATAAACAAAGTATTATGGAAAGGAATGATGTAAGGTAAGTAGTACTACTAGTTATTGTGATATATATATATATATATATATATATATATATATATATATATATATATATATATTGGAAACCTGAGACGAACCTATAACCATTTGAACGCTCTATCCTAATATAATAACGTTAAGGAACGTGCTAAGTCATTATTTACTAGCAACTATTAAGTGGAAAGGAGTAATCTCCGTATATTCAGCTACGAATAACAACAATAACAACGACTAAAGAGTAAATGACAAACAGTCACAAACATTTGTCATAAATGGATAAATCTATCTAAAAGCAAAGACATTAGACTACGTAAAATGTAAGAAAAATGTTTGAAACTTTTATTACGTTAACAGTTAGTATTGCATATACGAGAAGTTTTATTTCCGGTTAATTCCTGCCAAACCGAGCTTGTGGGTGGAGCATGTAACGGGACGCGAAATTAAAGCGTCACCCATCCAAAAGGATCAGCTCAGTTTGCAGGTAAACATAAGTTTAATTTAATGTTTTGTTTATGTAATTGTAATATTTTGTTATGTTTGTAAAATATTTAAAGTTTTGTATTTTTTGCTTTGTATGTTTCATGTTTGGAGAGAGCAGCGCAACTCGCGGAAACAGCATCTTCACTGCCGGAACCAGAAAGAAAATTGCTGGCCACTAGACGTCGCGGGTCAACGGCCAAAGAGCAGCAGAAGATCCTGTGACCGGGTTGTTGCGTCGAACCTCCAACATTCAAATAAATAATTTCTAATTTTCCATTTTAATGACGTCACTGAATGTTTAGTTCATGTTGTATTTTGTTCAGTTCTGTTTTGTCGAGTCTGATGTTCACATCGGTATGTAGCATATACGAAGACAATAAAACAGTGTATGCTCTAAAGCTTAAATACGTGTTCGAGAATTATTTATGAAGAGTTATATTGAGGAAGAATTATTACTGAATTTTTCCAAGATATTAATTTTCAGAAGAGTTTGATTTCGATTTTTGAATCTTAAAGGTTTTACAGTCTGATATTAATGTGGGAAAAATTATATAACTTGCAAGAATATAATTTCAAGAAGAAACAAACGACATCTAAATTTCAAAAGTTTGCGCAAACCAGTTGGACTGAGTTACCTAATTTTGCACAAACGACTCAACTGAAGGTGTTTTAATCACAGTTTCGTTCAAGAATCTTTTATAAATAACTTTAAAAGAATTTAAATAATTTTTTGAAGTGTTTTGTAAACGACGTAGGTGAAGAAGTCTGCACATGGTCATGATTCAAACAAAAATCATGGATTCATACGCGTCGTTAGACTACACCGAGTCAAAAAGACATTATGAGCAGTTGAGATGCTGTATTACTTTTTACTATGGTTCCTCTTGATAGGATCGTGTCACAGTTGGAATGTATTTTCGCAAAGGATGTGGCACTTTTCTTTAAACATATCCTCAGCGTAACATGTGCTCTCCGTGTCAACACAGTAAACTCGACATTTTATTCAGTGTTGGTCATTAAATCAGAATTTTCTGCTTTTATTTCGACTATATTTTCATATGTTTCATTTTCCACACTTAGTTTCAGTTTTGTCTCCGAACAAATATAATGATAACTATTTCAGTCGCTTAACGAAGGTCATCCCCATGGCGGTGGAAACGAACACATGCAGTGCAAAATGGTGTACACTGCGGCACGACTACTGGTCGCGAAATAAATCCAGGAATGAACAGCCACGAACTGAGCCAACCAAGCATTGCGACGAAGTGAGCGCGGCAGAGCGATTCTCAGCAGTTTTGTAACCTCGGGTTCTCGCACGCTGTATGCTTCCTCCGAGACTATAGAAGGTCGCTGCTGCCAACGTGAGTGTGGGCGGGAATGCCGACGGTCGCCCAGACATTCAACTGTGGGGCTGCTCGGGCCGCCCACGCACAGGGCGGCGTTAAAATAAAATGGTTCAAATGGCTCTGAGCACTATGGGACTCAACTGCTGTGGTCATCAGTCCCTAGAACTTAGAACTAATTAAACCTAACTAACCTAAGGACATCACACACATCCATGCCCGAGGCAGGATTCGAACCTGCGACCGTAGCAGCAGCGCGACTCCGGACTGGAGCGCCTAGAACCGCACGACCACCGCGGCCGGCAGGGCGGCGTTACTGGGACGCCGACAGGCGGACTGGTCGTCGGAGAGGCCGGCCTTCTTCCGCGCAACCATCGCCCCGGTGTGCATTTTTGAAGTCAACGGCCACTTGATCTTGTGCAATTCTACGCCATTTTGACAAATTTATGCGTTAACTGATAGGTGAACCCAGAAATTTCTCCGTCCCCACCACCTGTACTGAGGCAAGCTATCTGTGGTCTGAGAAATTTACCTTTAATGCATTATTAAGTGGATTAACGTCATCGGTCTTCTAATAAATGGATGTAGAGCCCCGTACCTACTGCCTCTGAGCGCTTAACTGTATAAACAAAATGAATCGGTGATTGGAGCAGCAGTTTTAATTTTATTTTACTCCCTCTCTTTGTATAGGACTAGCTTGGACCGCTATAGAGACTTCGACTCTGGAAGTGTTATAATGTTCTGGTAATAAGAATCTTTCCATGTTTTCATCCGCCCACCTCTTCAGTTCTAGAGCGCTTTTCAATATTTAATGTAAATTATGCATACTCTTTTATGCTTTTAGTCAAGCCACTACACTTCGAATTTTTTACCAAAGTACTTAAATTAGTTACAAACTACAGCGTGCACACACTTTCTTCAACATGTAAAAGTCACTACGGATATTCGGATTTAGGGTATGGCAAAAATGGTTCAAATGGCTCTGAGCACTATGCGACTTAACTTCTCAGGTCATCAGTCGCCTAGAACTTAGAACTATTTAAACCTAACTAACCTAAGGACATCACACACATCCGGCTTAGGTTATGACATGTTCGATAAGCCTGCTATCATTGGCGATGTGGCGCAGATGAATAGCGAAATTCTGCATGACCCTCTGAAACATCGATCTTGTCGATGACCTCCTGAATGGCTGTTTTCAGCTCATCAATGATTTTGGGGTTATTGCTGTACACTGTAAGTAGGCTGTTTAGGTTTTTTTATTGGTAACGCCACCTCTGTATGAAAATCACTGGCTGTGCTGTGTGCAGTCGCCGGCCGCGGTGGTCTAGCGGTTCTGGCGCTGCAGTCCGGAACCGCGGGACTGCTACGGTCGCAGGTTCGAATCCTGCCTCGGGCATGGGTGTGTGTGATGTCCTTAGGTTAGTTAGGTTTAAGTAGTTCTAAGTTCTAGGGGACTTATGACCTAAGATGTTGAGTCCCATAGTGCTCAGAGCCATTTGAACCATTTTGTGTGCAGTCTGTGGCTGCTTTGCATTGTTGTAATACTCGCCATTGTAGTGTTAGGTAGCTGGTTGTGAACAGCGCGTAGCGTTGCGCAGTTGGAGGTGAGCCACCAGCAGTGGTGGATGTGGGGAGAGAGATGGCGGAGTTTTGTAATTTGTCATGAACTGCTATATATATTATGACTATTAAGGTAAATACAGTGTTTGTTCTCTATTAATATCTTTCATTTGCTAACTATCCCTATCAGTAGTTAGTGCTTTCCATAGTTTGACTCTTTTATTTAGCTGGCAGTAGTGGCGCTTGCTGTATTGCAGTAGCTTGAGTAGCGAAGATTTTTGTGAGGTAAGTGATTTGTGAAAGGTATAGTTTAATGTTAGTCAGGGCCCATTCTTTTGTAGGGATTATTGAAAGTCAGATTGCGTTGCGCTAACAAAATATTGTGTGTCAGTTTAAGCACAATCTTGTACTATTATTTAAAGGGGACGTTTCATATGTCGACCCTTAGCCTAGGATACCTCACTGGAATCTTCTGATTTTTTTTTCTTGTAGTTTGTGTGATTAGTGTAGCTTTTGTTTATTGCTAGCGCGTAATTGTAGAGAAAATCTCCTTTGTAGTTGCAGTCTTTCATTGTTGTACAGTAAAACAGTTGTGGCATGCATGTAGATTTGCACCAAGTATTTCGCAGCTGCAATTAACTAGATATTATTTTCAGTGTTATGTTAATGTGTTCTCTTATTTTTGCTCTTCAAATTGTGTTTTTCTGTGTTGTCGTGTGAAATACTGTGACAATAATGGCGTGTGAAAAACGTAATACTAGGCTCCAAAGTAAACTGAGAAATGACAGTGAAAACGAAAGCAGTGTGTTAGCGCCACCGAGTAATGAATTAACTGATGTTCAAAGTAGTAATTTGGTAATTGTGCATAGGGAAATGGAGCGAGCGGCAAACAATGGCGTGGACAGTGAAACAATTAGTGAAGAGGGAAGCATTATCGATCGATCGGTCGGCAACAGCTCGCCTCAGGAATCGGGAATGACAGGACACAATTTTGCAAATACTGTAGACTTAGGTTTTGGGTCCTCACCGTTTTCTCAAATGAGTCAAGACACATTTTCTGCTTGTCAAAATGTGAATGTTGCCAGTGAAAATGCACTGCCAAAAAGCATAGAGAAACAGATTCCAGACACTAATGCATTGTTATTACAATTAATGCAACAAATGGGACAAAAGCTTGAAAAGTTAGACACAATGGAACAAAATCAGAGACAAACACAGCAACAGTTAGACACAATGGTACAAAATCAGAGTCAAACACAGCAAAAGCTACAAAAGTTAGACAGAATGGAACAAAATCTTCAAAAGTTAGACACAGTGGAACAAAATCTTAAAAAGTTAGACTCATTGGAACAAACTCTTGAACAAACACGTGAAGATGTAACTACTGAGTTACATAACATTGAATCGAAATGTCAAAAAGTCTGTAATGACGTAAAAACACAGATTTGTGAGCATTTCCAACCTATTTTTTCGCGTCATGAAAATGCATTACAGAATCACGAAGCAGCCATAAAAGAACTGCAGACTATTGTTCATGAAAACCACGACACCTTGCAAGCTAAAATTGACTCAGTTGCATCTACCGATACGGTTATGCAACTTGCAAAAACTCAGGAAAACTTAAAGGACACAGTAGATACCATTTCAACACAAATGGACACTCTGAAACTTGGTTCAGAAAAACATACAGAGGAAATAATTTCACTATCGGATAAAGTAGCCGAACTTTCAGATCAGTTCACTAACTTATCTACAAAGGTAGATGATAATCTGAATGACACAAAACCGGTAGTCTTTAATGAGACAGAAGAGTGCGAACAAATTAGGAAACTGAAACAAAATCTGAATCAAATTAATACGCAACACCAAAGAAAAATCCGGGAAGTACAAGATCAGCTGACACAGGTAATACAAGAATTACGTATTTCAGAGGACACTCGCGCCCCAACACGGGAAGAGGGACTTAGAAATACGGAACACCCACAAGATAATAACACAGGACACTTGGGAAATTATGAAAGAAATTGGCAAGGTGCACCGAATTTTGAGATGGAACCGCCGACACGACGTAACAATGACAGAAATGCTACTCGCCGACACGATGATTTTGACTATAAGCTGTTTATTACTACACGTAAATTCAAAACATTTAAGAATTCTGCCAACGACATTCATCCACAAGCGTGGCTCCATCAATTCTCTCATTGTTTTCCTCCCAACTGGTCACTGGAGCACAGGTTAGAATTTATGTGTGGCTACTTGGAGAATGAACCAGCTGTAAGAATGCGATCGGTCATTCACGATTGTCACAGTGAAGGAGATTTTTATCATGCCTTCCTCTCAGCATATTGGTCTCAAGCTACACAAGACCGAGTAAAACATAGCATCATAATGATGAAACATTTCGAAGAATCAGAATTCTCCAGTCTTGTGAAATATTTTGAAGACATGTTGCACAAGAATCAATATCTTTCAAACCCATACAGCCCTTCAGAACTCATCCGCATTTGCTTAATCAAATTACCTGAACATTTACGACATATTATTTTAGCAGGACGTTGCAAAGATGACATTGAAGCTTTTCAGGGACTGTTACAAGAACTGGAAATTGACACTGACAATCGCGGAACGCAGGAGCACAACAATTACAGATCACATCCGTCGCAATTCCGCGATGAAAGAAATAATAACTGGACGCGACAAGGCTATTCTCACAACACAAATCGTGACCGAAACAGACACCACCCATACGACAACCGTTGGCAGAGTAGTAATAATTACAGGGAAAGATCACCTTTCCGTAGTAATGACTATCACAGAGACAATCAGAGAAACAGACAATATGGGAACCAAAACAATTATTATCAAGGGAGGCAGAATAACTTCAGACGCAACGCTCCAGCGCGCAGTTACGATTCAGGGAGAAATTCTCCACCACGTGACCGACAAGAAAGAAACTATGGCATCTACCGACATGACGACAGACGATATGATCGTAACGACAGACCTGAATTGCATCAGAACTGGCGGGATTCAAACAGAGCAGGGCCTTCTCGTCAGAGTGAATTTGTAGAAGTTCGGTCTCCTAATCCCAATAACGGCGCGCGCCAACAAAGAGAATGACTCGCACAGCAGGCAGCCGCGTGCGCCCGCTGGCTCCGAGAAAAATAACACAGACGCTAACCTTAAGGAAAATTCCAGTATTCTTTATCGACGTGTACCACATGATAATTACGTTCAAGTTGAAACTCTGAGTACTATGAAGAGTAAAGGATTACCCCACATTTCACATGTAAAACCGTTTCTTGAATGATAATCTGCTTTTTAACTTTGTCTTTGCCATAAAATTTTTCACTTCACGCTACTAGTATGCATTGTCAGACTTAGAAACTGTTACTGTGCAACAATGTTTGAAGTTAAATATCCAGTCAAGAACAAAGAGAACTTATTTAAACAGAAATTACGAATGTATTGTTATAGTGAACAGACGTCACAGTGTCGTTGTGTGTGTGCATTCTTGCGTGTTAGTTGCACGATTACGTAACGACTGTAAGGCTTACATGCTTGGAACACTTGCCAGTACTGCTAATGAGATTTTAATGCAACATTTTGGTTTATTTGAAAATACATTCTGAATTTAAAGTGCTTTCTGAGAGATACCAAATGACACAGAGGTTAGTTTATGTGACAGCTACACGATTTTATCACGACACTACTAATGAGTGACAATTTACAATGTTGCTTTTGCAGTGTTTCTGTTTTATATCTACACAGTTTTCTGTGTTATTCTGGAAAGTAAAACATGTTTTAGTAGTAACTTTTGTGGTATAGCAGCAATGAGACAGCTTTTTTCGTGGCACAACAATACGTTACTGTACAGTACTTTCTTCATCACGGCAATAAGCGTAATAACTAAGATATCTATTCGCAAAGCATTTCATTTTTGTGTATCGTGAGGTAAGTACATTGACTTCTGCAGAACTTAGCTTTCGGAGGACGATAACTATGACACTTCCACAGATATTATCTTACAACAAGACGCACAGTTTAGCGCTACAGTACACGCATTTGAGTGATTAATTTTGTACTTACTCTGTAATCTGTAACACCTGAGGGTATTATTCATTTATCCTCAGGGGGGGTACACACTTACTTTGTGTATCATGTGTTTGGCAAGCACAAGGAGCCCTAGCTAATATGGTATTTGCTTATACAACTTTACACATCGGTACCATATTTCTCTAACACACAAATTACACAGCTATCTGATCATTTAACTGAGAGATAAACTTTTTTTTTACTGCATCAGTGACACATGTTTACGCGATTACACAGTTGGATAACTTCACACTTACGAAATTGTATTTTGTCTGTACTTTGTGAACTGTTCATATTTTTTCGGAACCATTGGCATACTATGAGAGCTTTGAATGATGTATTTGGTATGGGATCACGATTTTTAAAGTACGTTTGAGGCAGATGACACTTTTGACATGAGCAGAGAATTTTTTTTAGGTTTTGAAATTATTGAAGGAAGCTACGACGATTTTGAGATTTGGCTGAGGTTTTATGATGTTATGATAACGATGTGTATTACGCTGTTGCGGTATGTTTATGATCAATAAGCTGATGCTGTATGACTTATTTGATTATGCTACGTATCTGTGATGATGAAATATTGAAGAAGTGTCGACAAATAAGGTAAGAAATAATGAGTAGTGGTTAGGGACGCTGATTTGTGAAAAAGGATGTTGGAATCCAAGAATCGTACTTTAAGAGTTATGAAATGTGTGTAAATGCGTGAATGTATCACAATGTCGGCGAAAATTTTTTGGACACTGTTATATTTACAGGATTTTGTTTCTACATTTGTAACGCAAATTCACGACCTATGAAATCTTTATATGAGACTGTCACTGTAGCGGAAACTACTGTCGTAAATATTTCGTTAAGAAAGGTAAGTGACCTTGATGTAATGCGTTGTGGCGCCCAGCTGGGCCAGCCGCCTGGAGAAAAAGCCATTAGGTAAAAAAAAAAAAGAGGAGGCCATTAACCTCGCTTCTGACATTCCTTTGTAGAAAGCATCGCAAATACGACACGCTCATTACTTGGAAACATATGATTACTCGTATTTTGTGCTACTTACTGAAATGCTTATGAATTGATGGGAAATATTCGTAGAACTGCACACCTGATTAGGACAAGTGTCTTTCTACGAGAGTTGAGAGAATTTCTACTAACTTATGAAATGTCACATGACTATTGAATGATATTTTTATGCTTTGCTTTTCATAGTTGCTTATTTCATTTGATATGTAGTTTCCAGCTGTGTTGCAGCATTGCTTTTATAAAATAAAATGCATTTGCTAATGTGAACACTTTCTGTCAACAGATCTATTAAATAATAATTTTGTAATCCACATTCTTAAAAAAGGAGCTCTTGGAATGGAAAGAACAATAAGAAGGGACTAATAACAGTAACTGCATATATAATTTTCTTTTCAAGTACTTGGTAATTTCTTTTCTAGAATAAATTGTGATGCATCACTCTAGTGTTAAGATGTGACATAGGTATTAGACATGGCCATTTTTAGTGTAATATTTTTTCTGCTTGAGCTATATCATGTTTAGATATAAGTTCTTTTTATTTGCTGCTGCTGTTTGCCAGGCATAGTGCTACTGAATTTTAATTTGTGTTATCTGTTAAGCCAGTTTTACTACCGATTTATTTTTCTTGTTTGCTGCTCATTGCCTTATATTAGTTGTAATTTATGCTGCTTGCTTTGCCTTTTGTATTTTTTTTGTCATTGCTGTTTGTGTTAATTGTTTTGTGCTGCTGCATTGCCTTGTCCCTTAGTTTAGCATCTGAGCTCAGTAGATTTAAGTTAGCTTAAGATGGGGTAGGTTATATGCGAGAATGAGTTGTGATAAATTGGAAGAAATGCATTGAGAAGTTATATGAAAACGTTTTGGGCCAAAATGTACAATGAGCCATAATTATTTTGAAAGAAATATGGTTGGAATACAAAAAGGAGGTATAGATAGGACTTTTTGGGAATAATGATGAATGAAGGGAGATCTCCAAGAACAAAAAAAGTTTTGTTCGCAAAATACTGCAGTACCAAATGTTATATTGAAAACAAACCCTGTCCTTTCCCCCTGTGTTATTCTGCTATGTGTTTGTGTACTCTTGTATATTTGTGTTTTTCCTGTTGTAGAGTTTTTCAAATACTATGTTACTTTCTTTGTAAAGATGTTTAGACATTATTTATTCTGTTTTGTTTTAATGATCATGTGTGAAATTAATGTTTCAAGAACTATTCTCATTATTTCATTTATTTACTTACGTCATAATTCCTGTAAACACTGATGTATATGTTTCTTTCTATTCTTTTGTAAGGCCTGCATTACCGCAAATGTTATCTGTCTTGTTATGTTCTCTAATGATGTATTTTGCACCTTTGTTATTGTATTCTTATGTTATAAAATTGTAATTGATACCAGTTCATCATATTATTAACTTGTAAGTTACATTTCACTGCACACGTTTCTGTTGGTCATAGTATATGGACAATATGTGAGAAGTAGGGACTGTTAGTGTTTGCACGTGTGTTAATAATTCAGCAAGGGACTGGATAACAGCATTGCTGGTTCTAAGGACAATTCCAAAAACTTTGTGAGTGCACAAGTGGTGGTTATGGACTTGCTATATTATCCGCAAGACTCTTCAATGGTGATTGTGCACCTGCACAGTCACAACAGATGGCTGCTGGCCATCTCTACAAGGACTGCAGTGGGTCTGCACCTCTGGTGGCCCACCAGTACCGTAATCTCTACAAGGACTACAGTGGGTCTGCATCTTTGATGACCCACCAGTACCATTATCTCTACAAGGACTACAGTGGGTCTGCATCTTTGCTGACTCACCAGTACCATTATTTCTACAAGGACTGCAGTGGGTCTGCGCCTCTGGTGGCCCACCAATACCGTAATCTCTACCAGGACTACAGTGGGTCTGCTCTGTGATGACCTACCAAACGATATTCTTCAAAACTTCGATTGACTCCGCTGTGGGTTTGCTCTGTTGTGGCCCATTACCTGTCAGCATGTCAAGAGTCAGCACTGTCTTTCCGTTGGAAGGACAACACTACTTCTACAAGACTGCATGGAAATCCACTACTTCTGTGTGCAATTTCTTTTACTAATGAGACTTTGTACAAAAAAAAAACTGTAATTACTATTATGATGAATGATCAGGACTATCTTTATGGACTGTGAGAAAATTTTAGCTTTTGACGAACATTGTATCAATAAGTGTGTGCATTTGATTTCTTTGTTATTGTAATTACGATTATGAAAAATTTTAACAAATATGTATTGCCCAGTGCCCAAAACAATTTGTAAAATTTTTTGTGGGGAGCATGGGGGCTATGTAAGTAGGCTGTTTAGGTTTTTTTATTGGTAACGCCACCTCTGTATGAAAATCACTGGCTGTGCTGTGTGCAGTCTGTGGCTGCTTTGCATTGTTGTAATACTCGCCATTGTAGTGTTAGGCAGCTGGCTGTGAACAGCGCGTAGCGTTGCGCAGTTGGAGGTGAGCCGCCAGCAGTGGTGGATGTGGGGAGAGAGATGGCGGAGTTTTGTAATTTGTCATGAACTGCTATATATATTATGACTATTAAGGTAAATACAGTGTTTGTTCTCTATTAATATCTTTCATTTGCTAACTATTCCTATCAGTAGTTAGTGCTTTCCATAGTTTGAATCTTTTATTTAGCTGGCAGTAGTGGCGCTTGCTGTATTGCAGTAGCTTGAGTAGCGAAGATTTTTGTGAGGTAAGTGATTTGTGAAAGGTATAGTTTAATGTTAGTCAGGGCCCATTCTTTTGTAGGGATTATTGAAAGTCAGATTGCGTTGCGCTAACAAAATATTGTGTGTCAGTTTAAGCACAATCTTGTACTATTATTTAAAGGGGACGTTTCAACACCTTGCCTTTAATACAGCACCACAAAAAGGAGTCACATGTGTTCACATCCGGAGAATATCGCGGACAATCGAGGCCCACGTCAGTGGCCTCTCGGTACCCCAGAGCCAGAATGCGCTCCCCAGAGTGCTTCTCCAGGACGTCAAACACCCTCCTGCATCGATGGGGCCGAGCTCTGTCTTGCATGAACCATATCTTGTCGAAATCATGGTCACTTTGGATAATGGGTTCAAATGGTTCAAATGGCTCTGAGCACTATGGGACTTAACATCTGTGGTCATCAGTCCCCTAGAACTTAGAACTACTTAAACCTAACTAACCTAAAGACATCACACACATCCATGCCCGAGGCAGGATTCGAACCTGCGACCGTAGGGGTCCCGCGGTTCCGGACTGAGCGCCTAGAACCGCTAGACTACCGCGGCCACCTTTGATAATGGGGATGAAATCATCTTCTAAAACCTTCACGTACTATTTGGTAGTCACCGTACCATCAAGGAATATCGCACTGATTATTCCGTGACTGGACATTGCACACCACACAGTTGCCCGTTGAGGGTGAAGAGAGTTTGCTCGATCGCGAAATGCGGATTCTCAGTCCCCCAAATGCTCCAGTTTTGCTGTTGATGAACCCATCCAAATGAAAGTGGGCTTCGTCGCTACACCAAACCATAGAGTTCCCATCAATGCCTGCTGCCAATTGTGCAGTTTGAACGTCCTAACGCAAACCGTTCAGAAGTTATGATGATTTTATTTCATGTAGTTCAATAATTGTCACCCTGCAGGTAAGCAGTTTTAATCCAGTCAGTGAAACTCATCCATATAAAAGGGAATCAGCTCGAGACTTTAACCGTTTTTCAAAATTCAATTTACAGGAAATATAAACGAGTTCAGTTACTCTGACATCCATTCAGTAAAACTGCATAGTTGATTTGAACGATTCATTAACCGAAGTGATGTGGAACAAGTCACTTTACAGGAAATGTATACATTAGCATTAACATTAATGAAAACATTATTTTTTTGCTCTTATCATGGGACTGTACTGCAAAACGTGCTTTTTTTCAGGCTGGTAGTTTTTAAACAGAAATTCGTACATGGAATACAAAAAGTATTTAGGTTGTATTTAACTATCTGTCAGACATTTTGTGTTATTGGATAAATGACCAAAAAATTTTATTGCTGCATAGTGAACTCATTTCTGAGCCACCGATGTCTTTAAAAATGTGTAATAAACGTATTTTTCCTCAGATGTTGTAGTTGTAGACGTCATTGTTCTCCTGTTGCAAATATATGTATTGGCACGGTGCAGGTAAAACGCCTAACTCTTTGAAGAGGTACTTACAGGACGACTGCAGCTGAACATTATTACTCTTACTGCTCGCTTTGGTGGAATCAGTACTTTCTCTCTAACTGAATTCCCCAAGAAAATTGTTCCATAACGCATTACTGGGTGGAAATATGCAAAGTCTTTCAGAAAGTTCCTAGCTTGTTACCAGTACTAGCAATTATACCAAGAGCAAACTAGCTGAAGTTAATTGTTTGAGAAGCTCAGTGCACCCAAAAATCTAGTACATTCTACCCTATTCGCTGACTGTTCTTCTTGTGCTACATCAGTTGTTGGTGTGACGCTTTTTGTTGTGCGGAAATGAATATAGTGTGTTTTCTCAACATTCACGTAGTGTCCATTTTCAGAGAACCATTTTATAATTCTTTGAAAAACATCATTAACAGTAACGTCTGTCGTTTACTCTCTAATGGAATTTATTAGGATACTAGTATCATCTGCAAAAAGTAAGAATTCTGCTACTTGAATATTAAATGCAATGTCATTCACATATACAAGGTGGTCCATTGACAGCGACTCGGCTAAATATCACACGAAATAAGCATCAAACGAAAAAGCTACAAAGACCGAAACTCGTCTAACTTGAAGGGGGAAACCAGATGGCGCTATGGTTGGCCCGCTAGATGACGCTGCCATAGGTCAAACGGATATCAACTGCGTTTTTTTAAATAGTAACCCCCATTTTTATTACATATTCGTGTAGTACGTAAAGAAATATGAATGTTTTAGTTGGACCACTTTCTTCGCTTTGTGATAGATGGCGCTGTAATAGTCACAAACGTGTAAGTACGTGGTATCACGTAACATTCCGGACGGTATTTGCTTCGCGATACATTACCCGTGTTAAAATGGACCTTTTACCAATTGTTGAAAAGGTCGATATCGTATTGATGTATGGCTATTGTGATCAAAATGCCCAACGGGCGTATGCTATGTATGGTGCTCGGTATCCTGGACGAAATCATCCAAGTGTCCGGACCGTTAGCCGGATAGTTACGTTATTTAAGGAAACAGGAAGTGTTCAGTCACGTGTGAAACGTCAACCACGACCTGCAACAAATTATGATGCTCAGGTAGGTGTTTCAGCTGCTGTCGCGGCTAATCCGCACATCAGAAGCAGACAAATTGCACGAGAATCGGGAATCTCAAAAACGTCGGTGTTGAGAATGTTACATTAACATCGATTGCACGCGTACCATATTTCTGTGCAACAGGAATTGCATGGCGACGACTTTGGACGTCTTGTACAGTTCTGCCACTGGGCACAAGAGAAATTACGGGACGATGACAGATTTTTAGCACGCGTTCTATTTAGCGACGAAGCGTCATTCACCAACAGCGGTAACGTAAACCGGCATAATATGCACTACTGTGCAACGAAAAATCCACGATGGCTGCGACAAGTCGAACATCAGCGACCTTGGCGGGTTAATGTATGGTGCGGCATTATGGGAGGAAGGATAATTGGCCCCCAATTTATCGATGGTAATCTAAATGGTACAATGTATGCTGATTTCCTACGTAATGTTCTACTGATGTTACTAGAAGATGTTTCACTGCATGACAGAATGGCAATGTACTTCCAACATAATGGATGTAGGGCACATGGCTCGCATGATGTTGAAGCGGTATTGAACAGCATATTTCATGACAGGTGGATTGGACTTTGAAGCATTTTCACCGGATCTGACGTCCCCGGATTTTTTCTGTGGGGGAAGTTGAAGGATATTTGCTGTCGTGATCCACCGACAACGTCTGACAACATGCGTCAGCGCATTGTCAATGCATGTGCGAACATTACGGAAGACGAACTACTCGCTGTTGAGAGGAATGTCGTTACACGTATTGCCATTTGCATTGAGGCTGGCGGACACCATTTTGAGCATTTACTGCATTGATGTGGTATTTACAGGTAATCACGCTGTAACAGCATGCGTTTGGTAAGTTCACAAAGGTACATGTATAACATTGGAACAACCGAAATAAAATGTTCAAACGTACCTACGTTCTGTATTTTAATTGAAAAAACCTACCTGTTACCAATTGTTCGTCTAAAATTGTGAGCCATATGTTTGTGACTATTACAGCGCCATCTATCACAAAGCGAAAAAAATTATCCAACTAAAACAATCATATTTCTTTACGTACTACATGAATATGTAATAAAAATGGGGGTTCCTATATAAAGAAACGCTGTTGATATCCGTTTGCCGGCCGCGGTGGTCTCGCGGTTCTAGGCGCGCAGTCCGGAACCGTGCGACTGCTACGGTCGCAGGTTCGAATCCTGCCTCGGGCATGGATGTGTGTGATGTCCTTAGGTTAGTTAGGTTTAAGTAGTTCTAAGTTCTAGGGGACTGATGACCACAGCAGTTGAGTCCCATAGTGCTCAGAGCCATTTGAACCATTTTGATATCCGTTTAACCTATGACAACGCCATCTAGTGGGCCTACCATACCGCCATCTGGTTTCCCCTTCAAGCTATACAAGTTTCATTCTTTGTAGTTTTTTCGTTTGACGCTTTTTTTGTGAGATATTTGGCCCGGTCATGATCAATGGACCACCCTGAATAAGGAATAAGAGTGGATCCAAAATTGAGCCCTACAGGACTCGCTTTGTGATTTCTCCCCAGTCACTATAACTTTCTACTCTTCCATTATAGTCTGAATTATTCATTTCAACTTTTTACATTCTATTTGTTAAGTTTCATTGAAACTCATTAAGTGATAGCCGTAAATTTCATAAAATTTCAGAATTTCTAGGGGTGTAACAAGATCTACACAATTAAACGCCTCAGAAAGATAAAAAAAATGCTAACTGGCAATATTTTGTTATTTAAAGCTTGTAATATTTGATGATTGAACGTGTAAACAGCATTCTCATTCGAGAAATCCTTTTGGAATCCAAACTGTGATACGCTAAGAAACTGTTTCTATATAAATGTGAGACTACTCTTGAGGACATTACGTTTCCGAATATTTTGGAAAAGTAATATTTCCTCATCGCACGTTTTAAGACGTTGCAGACAGACGGAAAAGACGCAACACTGACAACGGGCTTTCGCGGAGAATACTGCGAGCAGAGCGCACTGCGCAGCGTTCTGGTGAGCCGACGGACTGGCAGGTTGGTCTGCTACAATGGTCCGCTGTCTCAGATGCGGGGCGCTGAGAAACCCATGTCGCATACGTGCCAGCGAGCGGCACACGGCTGGGCGGTCCGAAACCTACGTCGCGCACTACTCTATTCACAGCGCAGCCAACGGCTGCGGCTGAAGCAGGCGGAACGTAGGGTAATGGACGGAGTACCGCAGACGCAGCTTAGTCTCCGGTCCACGAATTCGCCTGACAGGACCAGCACTCGCTAAGGCCGCATCTCTACGACGAGCTGCTGGCGATTTGAAGTCCGCAAGGAAGCAAGTGCAGCTTAAGCAGTGCCACAGACTCTGCAAATATTTCCCACAAGAAAATCGATTTGACGTCGATGTTCCCATCTCCCCCGCTTCTTTCGCCCGCGGGGAATCGGGAAGAGTGCCACCGGGAACTTGGTGTAGTAGTGTGTGTGCGCCGGTTCCCAGGGCTTCAGCCCATAGCGTATGGTTCGCTACTCGTAGAAAAATCACATTGTTAACTCAGTCTGCACAGTATTTAATACCGAGTGAGGTGGCGTGGTGTTGAGGTGCTGGAGGAAGGTGGTTCAAATCCCCGTGCAGCCATTCAGATTTAGCATGATGTTAGGAAGAATTCCGCTGCTAGCTGGTATTACTCTTGTGTTATTGATACACAACAAGTTTCGTGGCCTAAAGCCGCGTCCTCAGGTGCAAGGGGAACGAATGACGACCAAGACGTAATGCATTACTTTCGTAAACATTGCTGGTGGGTGCATCACGTAGTTTAAACCCTTGTTTTAAATTTTGCATGCATCGGTGTGACGGCAGGGCAACCCGATGTTGGGAAGGATAGATGCGGCCATCACAACTGACTAACTTTGTGATCAAGGTTTAGGTTTCCCGCGGTTTCGCTAAATCACTCAAGTCGAATACCGGAACAGTTCCTTTGAAAACAACACTGATTTCTTGACCAATTCGAGCTTGTGCTACATTTCTAACGACCTCATCGTCGACGGTACGTTAAAACCCAATATCCTTTCCTTTAGTATATTATACTAATAAATTGCAATGCTTGCAACCTCGACTTTGAGTTAGCAACGTGGCGTCACTATAAAAGTGTAAAGGGTGATCAAAAAGATTCTGTTCGAGGGCATTGCTGCATCATATAAGCAACGTAGCGTGACTCCGTTGCGAGTATATAAGCAACGGCATGTAGGCAAGGGATTGGTGCAGCATTTGTGTCTTTCCGAATTGTGTGCAGTAAGATTGCGTCGGCATCGAGACACACCAATGTTGAATTTGTATCTGTCCTGAGACGCCATGACCGGCCTCATTTGAACTCTTCTGTTGGGAGAGTTAATTTGGAGTTGGAACGGCTGCTTGGGTCGGGTGCGGGGGCTCATATTGGTGTGGTTCCTGTTGATTATCTCAGTAGGTGGGACTATACCAGGCACGGCCTACATCTCAACAGGAAAGGGAAGGGGAAACTGGCTGGGGTAATAGCAGGAAATTTAAGGGGGGGAGGCACTGCCATGAATGGTAAAATACCAGTGGTTACAGGTGTTGGAGCAGCACCTTTTTTAGGATAGGTAAGACAGAAAGATGTCAAGTTCTACGAGAGGTCAGGATTGAAACAAATCTTCAATTTAGGAAAGAAATTAAACAGCACAATTCTAGCACATTGGATCACCAATCACAGCTATCAATTATAAATTTTCACCAATCACCAGAAATTTTATCTCCACCAAGTTGTATCTCAGTCCTAGGTAATTGCATTGATGAATTAAAGTCACCCAACCCAGTTGACATAATCTGCCTCTCTGAACACCGTGTGACCACTGGTGTAGGAACTAGGCCTAAGCACAATGAGAAACTCAGACAGGAGAGTACTGCAAATGTTAGAATAAGGAAAGGTTCTCATAAAAGTATAATTAAAAATAATGTAAGTATATTTCATCAAAATATTGGGAGTTTAAAGAATAAAGTAGATGAGCTTCTGGTTTGTTTAGAAGATTTAGAAGCTGAGAATGAAATAGATATACTATGCCTGTCTGAGCATCACATTGTTACTGATATGGATAAGGTAAATGTAAGTGGATATAAGCTCTCTGCACATGTAATGAGAGAAAATATGGAGAAAGGAGGAGTTGCCATATATGTCAAAAGTTATCATTGTGCAAAAAGTATAGAAACAAAAAAGTTTTGTGTAGAGAAACATATAGAAGCATGTGCCTGTGAGCTTAAATTAAATAAAGGCACATTTATAATTGTAACTGTATATAGGTCCCCATCAGGAAATTTTCATCTATTTCTGAAAAATTTGGACTCCTTGTTGTGCTATCTGTCAGACAGGGGGAAGCAAATTATTATTTGTGGGGACTTCAATGTAGATTCTCTGAAAGAGGGTAATAGGAAAAATGACCTTGAAGTATTACTCGGTTCTTTCAATTTGACACCCGTTATTGATTTTCCTACTCGGGTGGTAAAGGATAGCAGCTCACTGATAGATAACTTCTTTATAGACCAAGATAAGTTTAACCAGATAAATGCTCAGCCTGTTGAGAATGGTCTTTCTGATCATGGTGCACAGCTAGTTACAATATATGACATAGCTCCATTCAGCAATACTAAACAGTCCTCCAAAGTAGTACGTTCAGTCAACGATTTAACAATTGCAAATTTCAGGGAAAGCCTACAGCAGTTAGACTGGGATGAGGTGTACCGTGAACCTGATGCCAATTTAAAATATAATTTATTTCATGACATTTTTGTAAATGCATTTGAAAACTGCTTCCCCAAGAAAATAGTTAAATATACTCGTAAGAAACCTTGTAACAAACCATGGCTTACTAAGGGTATAAAAATATCTTGTAACCGGAAAAGGGAAATGTATCTGACAGCAAGAAAGAGTAGTGTCCCAGAAACTATCAAAAATTATAAAAACTACTGTGTTATATTAAGAAAAGTTATTAAAAAATCCAGGAGTATGTGTACCATGTCTGAAATCAGCAACTCTGATAATAAAATTAAAACAATTTGGAATATTATTAAAAGAGAAACAGGTCAACCAAGAGCAGAGGAAGACAGTATTACCATCAAATTGAATGAAAACTTTACGAACAAAAAGTCAGAAGTTGAAAATATTTTTAATAATCATTTTCTAAATGTTGTGGATATAGTAGGATCCAGGTGTTCATTAGAAGATGCTAGGCTGTTAATGGAAGAGGCCATACCTATGCAATTTGATACAATTGAAATCTCACCCACTTCTCCCTCTGAAATTAGGAAAATAATAAACTTGCTTAAAAGCAAAAACTCACATGGAATTGATGGCATTTCCAGCAAAATACTAAAAGCTTGTTCTCAACAGATAAGTAAGATTCTCAGCCACCTGTGTAATAGCTCTCTGGAACAGGGCATTTTCCCTGATAGACTGAAATATGCTATTGTTATACCTTTGCATAAAAAGGGGGATAGATCTGATGTCAACAATTACCGTCCAATCTCCCTTCTAACAACTTTATCCAAAATTTTTGAGAAAGTAATGTATTCAAGAGTAGCTTCACATATCTGTAAAAATGAAGTACTAACAAAATGTCAGTTTGGTTTCCAGAAAGGTTTTTCAACAGAAAATGCCATATATGCTTTCACCAGTCAAATTTTGAATGATCTGAATAACCGAACACCACCCATTGGGATTTTTTGTGATCTCTCAAAGGCTTTTGATTGTGTAAATCATGAAATTCTGCTAGACAAGCTCAAGTATTGTGGCATGAGTGGGACAGTGCACAAATGGTTTAATTCGTACCTAACTGGAAGAGTGCAGAAAGTAGAAATAAGTAGTTCTCGTAACATGCAAAGATCAGCACATTCCTCAAACTGGGGAACTATAAAGAATGGGGTTCCACAAGGGTCAGTCTTGGGTCCTTTGTTGTTCTTATTATATATTAATGATTTGCCATTCTATATTCATGAAGAGGCAAAGTTAGTTCTCTTTGCCGATGATACAAGTATAGTAATCACACCTGACAAACAAGAATTAACTGATGAAATTGTCAATACTGTCTTTCAGAAAATTACTAAGTGGTTCCTTGTAAACGGACTCTCACTGAATTTTGATAAGACACAGTACATACAGTTCCGTACAGTGAATGGTATGACGCCATTAATAAATATAGACCTTAATCAGAAGCATATAGCTAAGGTAGAATATTGCAAATTTTTAGGTGTGTCCATTGATGAGAGATTAAATTGGAAGAAACACATTGATGATCTGCTGAAACGTTTGAGTTCAGCTACTTATGCAATAAGGGTCATTGCAAATTTTGGTGATAAACATCTTAGTAAATTAGCTTACTACGCCTATTTTCACTCATTGCTTTCATATGGCATCATATTTTGGGGTAATTCATCACTGAGGAATAAAGTATTTATTGCACAAAAGCGTGTAATCAGAATAATAGCTGGAGTCCACCCAAGATCATCCTGCAGACATTTATTTAAGGATCTAGGGATATTCACAGTAGCTTCTCAGTATATATACTCTCTTATGAAATTTGTTATTAACAACCAAACCCAATTCAAAAATAATAGCAGTGTGCATAACTACAATACTAGGAGAAAGGATGATCTTCACTATTCAAGATTAAATCTAACTTTGGCACAGAAAGGGGTGAATTATACTGGCACTAAAGTCTTTGGTCACTTACCAAATAGTACCAAAAGTCTGACAGATAACCAACAAGTATTTAAGAAGAAATTAAAAGAATTTCTGAATGACAACTCCTTCTACTCCATAGAGAAATTTTTAGATATAAATTAAGAAAAAAAATTTAAAAAAATTAAAAAAATAAAAATAAAAAATAAAGAAAAACAAAAAACACAATAAAATAAAGTTGTTAAATTAACCTAATTATGTCACGTATTGGAAAATTCGACTCGTTCCACATCATTACGAATTATCGTATTCATGATCCATGGAACTAGTATTAATCTAATCTAATCTAATCTAATCTAATGAGGAAACGTGAATGTTATTACCAGATACTTCCAAACAGGACCAACGTGCTGTTATTCTTTCCTTGGTTACCGACGGCCAAACACCGGTAGACATCCAGCGGAGATTAAAGAACTTGTATGAGGCAGTAGGTCTGTCGTAAGCCACCATTCTGTAATGATGTGACAAGGGGTGCTGCTGATTCATGATACCGGAAGTCCAATATTGCAAATTTAGTAACGCAGGAGTTACGCCAAATCCAGTGGGAGACACTCAAGCGCCGCCCTATAGTCTGATCTCTCCCACTCAGATGACCACGACTTCGGTCTCTTACAAAAGGCCTTGAAGGGTCGACAGTTCCTGCCGGACGAGGATGAGCAACAGGCAGGCAGTTATCAACTTCTTCACGCAGCTGGACATGGTGTTGTACCAAACAGGTATCTTCAACCTAGTGCGTCAGCGAGGTAATTACTTCAATGCTCATGGCGATTTTGCCTGGTTGGCATATCGCTTCTGGACTGTACTGCCTTTGAATGGAAACTTTTTGATCGTGCTTACAATCATTAGGTTTAACAGGTTCCTTTTTTCGATTATTAAAATAAAGCAGATGGGTGATTCAATAATGATAGTGTAATTTATACGTATATTTTCATTTTTAACATCACTAAGAAACAACTAAAATTAGTAAAATAAAGAAAATACTTGTAAAACAAGTCGTCAGAAATTTATATCGAAAATTGTGCAAAAATTAACACCGAAACTGGCTGTACGATAAAATGATATTTTTCCTGTCCTCATTTATGGCTAATCACACGGAGGGCACGAAACAAGACAATCAGTTGAGAACTAATGAAATGCGATAGCCATGCCAATATCAACTGATTTCTTGTTTCACTCGAGAAATTTGATAATGAAGGTGGAATGGTCTCCTGGTTCATTGTTTATCTCTGTTTCTGAGAAACGGAAAATTATCCTTTCTGCTCGTTTGCTGCTCAGTGACTGAAGTTATTCTGTACATGAATCGCCAGAAAAAAAGTATTTCACTATTTAACCTCGTCAAACTCACGACATTTCTCTCTTGTATTCCTGACCCATCCTGACAGTTCGCGTTGTTCTGCATTCTTGCCATTGTTGTTTTCCAACTGTGCATGACAATTCCAACTTTCATTCTTGCACTGTACTGTGTATTGTTCAAATAGGTACTATTCCATCACAGTACACTTAACGAAGAAGTTGGCTGAGCTTCACACGTGTAACTGATCACCATTGAGACCATGTGTAAGGTGGCATGGTCTCCTGACCTTCATTTGATACATATTCCGACCTCACCATCGTATTCTGCGTATCAAGACGTTTCATTCGAGCCCAAACTCGACAGGGTAGAGTCAATTTTACGTATTTCCATTTAATCAATATGCAAAAATAATAAATAAATGGCAAGTGCGCACCAAGTTTAAAAAGTCGAGGCTGGCGTACACAAACATTCAAGACACGATGGCCACAGGAGTTTTTGTTCGGAGGAGGCAACTGGCCTGCTGGAAAGTCCATAGGAGGGTGAGTTAGCACACAGCTGCACCAGCCGGCCGACCACCCAGGGACCAAAACATTTTTTGCCAGAGAAAAGGGATAATGGCCTGCCTGTTCACCTTAAAAGCAAAACCTGCAGTATTGTTTGGGAGAGCCCCAGCATACGCATGTTTTGACAGACCTAGTTTCAGAATTCTTACAGGTGGACAGTAAACGCCTTACACAGATGCTATATATTTCCGGATTGGTCGGCCTAAACGGAGCGCCATTCCCCGGTTGTAAGAGTAACGCTGATTGGCGGACCATTTCTGACGCAATGAGCTGGAGGAGTGAGGGAAAGACAGCAGATTATATACTCTTTCGCTTTTTGCATGGAGAGGGGTCGTTCCGGTAACTCTCTCGAAGCGGGAAAATGAAGTGGGAGCGAGTGCGCTCCTGCGTGTATGCAGAGAGGCAAGGAACAAATTCTCTACTCAGTACTGCACTGGGAGAGCACCTCTGTCGCTAGCGGATCGGAGTGATACTTTATATTGAGTCGCTCGCGATTAAGCTTTTGTTCACTGTGTTGGCCGCAACACTTAATGTGCAGTGTGAACACAGACAGAGTATTAGTTAGCGCCTGTGAGCGAACATTGAGTGGCATCGCTGTGGACTGGTTATCTGACTGGTGTACCAAGCCAATAGTTAGACTTGGAGTCCTTGACTTCATCAAGGTGTGGTGAGAGCTCGATTGGCGAAGGTCAATCCAGATAGAAAGAGATAGTTTTGTTATTTTTCAGTGGCGAACGATTCAGGCAGCAATGGTCGCAGCTCACAGTATTGTGCGCTACAGTGTAGGCGAGCCCCATCTTTCCTCCATTACAAATAACATACTTCATTTACGTCACTACATTACATTTCTCACGTGACAACCTCGACCGTACTTTGAAAAATTCAATCGGATAATTATTCAAGTTGAGTAGGCGCGGCTCTCAGCCATTCTACTGAGTAAATAACATTCTTAAAGAAAAGGGTTAAAGAGCTTTCCCACACTTTGTATATAAATTTCGTTAACAGGATTCCTATCCATAAGAGGTAATCTCCTATTCCGAAAAGAAACCGGAAATTTGTGTATCGGTTTATAAATAAAAGTAGTTTCACTTGATTTTCTCAGATTTTGCAATGAATAATATTTTCCGTTCGTTTAATATTTTTCTTACACTAACTAGCAATACTCCAGTACCCAAGTATCCCACTAGTTACTTGATAAAATAGAATATTTTTGCTTCTTTTCCTTACAGTGGGCGACTCTAGAAGTATTTATTGCTGAAAGTTTTTCAGGCATTTCTTTTGGTACGTTAGGAGCGTCTAGCTGACGTCTGTAGTAGTGTGGGGTGGAAATTGCTTCTTGCAGGAGCCAAAGGGTACTTGTCAGATCAATCCTTGCACAACTCATCAACATAACACCCACATACTGATACATGGTATACGTTGTTGGAAACTCAGCAACAGCAAGGTAATCTTTTCTTCTTTTCGCAATAAGAGACATGTCACTGCTGCTGGTCTATAATTCGCTGACCTGCGTCCCGCAAATGCAATGTTATACACGAGTAGATTCTGTTTGTCACCGATCCTCTGCAGACTGCGTTACATGCGACATCTTTGTCCATTCTGTTTCTAACAAGAAAGTCCATCAGGATCCCTTACAGTCAATGAAGTAACGGCATAGCTTAGGCGTCCTGAGTGCTGCAAGCAGTAAATGGTTCAAATGGTTCTAACCACTATGAGACTTAACATCTGAGGTCATCAGTCCCCTAGACTTAGAACTACTTAAACCTAACTAACCCAAGGACATCACGCACATCGATGCCCGGGGCAGGATTCGAACTTGCGACTGTAGCAGCAGGGCGGTTCCGGACTGAAGCACCTAGACCGCTCTACCACAGCTGCAAGCAGCAATTGATAGTTCGAACAACTGTCTGCGATAGCAGAACTACGATCCGTAACACGGCAACAAATGCAGTCAACATCGTAACTGATGAAAGTGGAGAGCAATTATCGGGCAACTGTCTAATACCTCGAGGGAGCATATCGATCTGACATCACCGCTGCAGCAGAAGTGTTTCAGGAAGCACGACCGCCTCCGCTGCCCTTAGAGACTCGTCGTACAATCGTTTTGCCGTAGGCGAGGAAATACAGATACAGTCGACGACTCCGAAAGCATTCGCGCACAGTTTCTTAACTAAAAGTGTGACTGCTCTCTCGCACCAATAAACCCGTATCCCGAAAAGGTCTACATGACTCAATACGCAGCGTCCGATAATGAAACGGGAAGATTTTAGGTGGCGGTGACACGCTGTAGTGAAATGGTGAGGATGAAGACTATTGGCTCCCATCATCAGATGAACCAAATCCAAATGCATCACGAAAAATGTGCATCTGCCATAGCACAAAATCATCCCTACAGACAGAAGGAGTCACAGCAATTACAGGAAACTCATGCAGCTTTGTACACACTTGTAAGACTATACTAATATAGGTAAGAGATTGGCACCACAATATCGCTCTCTTGTTACAAATTCGTAACCAGTGTCAGAGCCTCTCCAGATAAACAGACGATTAGAATCACTCTCGAAAAGTCAGTCACTCACCCATGAACAGGTCCTAGCCACTGCTCCTGCGACCACTAACAGCAGGCAGGACACCACATTAGGCGAGTAGCGCGGTTCATTTATGTGGGCGGGATGAATTTGACGAACTGCAGAGAATACGGAGCAGCCTCTCGAAGCCAACGATAAACTGCCTGGCGATAGGTACGTGACCCCGAGGTGGCAACGAGGTATGTAACCTCTACTGGTGGGACATTAATCCGAGATAACGATCCTGGGGGTAGAACGTGCTCGATCTTACTACAGGGTGGTCCATTGATCGTGACTTGGCCAAATATCTCACGAAAAGCGTTAAACTAAAAAACTACAAAGAACGAAACTTGTCTAGTTTGAAGGGGGAAACCAGATGGCGCTATGGTTGGCCCGCTAGATGGCACTGCCATAGGTCAAGCGGATATCAACAGCGTTTTTATAAATAGCGCTTTGTGATAGATGGCGCTGTAATAGTCACAAACATATGGCTCACAATTTTAGACGAACAGTTGGTAACAGGTAGGTTTTTTAAATGAAAATACAGAACGTAGGTACGTTTGAACATATTATTTCGGTTGTTCCTATGTGATACATGTACCTATGTGAACTTATCATTTCTGAGAACGCATGCTGCTGCAGCGTGATTACCTGTAAATACCACATTAATGCGATAAATGCTCAAAATCATATCCGTCAACCTCAATGCATTTGGTAATACGTGTAACGACATTCCTCTCAACAGCGAGTAGTTCGCCTTCCGTAATGTTCGCACGTGCATTGACAATGCGCTGACGCATGTTGTCATGCGTTGTCGGTGGATCAAAAAATGGTTCTGAGCACTATGGGACTTAACATCTATGGACATCAGTCCCCTAGAACTTAGAACTACTTAAACCTAACTAACCTAAGGACATCACACAACACCCAGTCATCACGAGGCAGAGAAAATCCCTGACCTCGCCGGGAATCGAACCCGGGAACCCGGGCGCGGGAAGCGAGAACGCTACCGCACGACCACGAGCTGCGGACTCGGTGGATCACGATAGCAAATATCCTTCAACTTTCCTCACAGAAAGAAATCCGGGGACGTCAGATCCGGTGAACGTGAGGGCCATGGTATGGTGCTTCGACGACCAGTCCCCTGTCATGAAATATGCTATTCATTACCGCTTCAACCGCACGCGAGCTATGTACCGGACATCCATCATGTTGGAAGTACATCGCCATTCTGTCATGCAGTGAAACATCTTGTAGTAACATCGCTAGAACATTACGTAGGAAATCAGCATACATTCCACCATTTATAGATTGCCATCGATAAAATGGGGGCCATTATTCTTCCTCCCATAATGCCGCACCATACATTAACCCGCCAAGGTCGCTGATGTTCCACTTGGCGCAGCCATCGTGGATTTTCCGCTGCCCTATGGTGCTTATTATGCCGGTTTACGTTACCCCTGTTGGTGAATGACGCTTCGTCCCTAGATAGAACGCGTGCAAAAAATCTCTCATCGTCCCGTAATTTCTCTTGTGCCCAATGGCAGAACTGTACACGACGTTCAAAGTCGTCGCCATGCAATTCCTGGTACATAGAAATATGGCACGGGTGCAATCGATGTTGATGTAGCATTCTGAACACCGAAGTTTTTGAGATTCCCGATTCTCGAGCAGTTTGTCTGCTACTGATTTGCGGATTAGCCGCGACAGCAGCTAAAACACCTACTTGGGCATTATCATTTGTTGCAGGTCGTGGTTGACGTTTCACACGTGGCTGAACACTTCCTGTTTCCTTAAATAACGTAACTATCCGGCGAACGGTCCAGACACTTGGATGACGTCGTCCAGGATACCGAGCAGCATATATAGCACACGCCCGTTGGGCATTTTGATCACAATACCCATACATCAACACGATATCGACCTTTTCCGCAATTGATAAACAGTCCATGTTAACACGGGTAATGTATCACGAAGCAAATACCGTCCGCACTTGCGGAATGTTACGTGATACCACGTACTTACACGTTTGTGACTATTACAGCGCCATCTATCACAAAGCGAAAAAAGTGGTCCAACTAAAACATTCATATTTCTTTACGTACTGCATGAATATGTAATAAAAAATGGGGGTTCCTATTTTAAAAAAACGCAGTTGATATCCGTTTGAGCTGTGGCAGCGCCATCTAGCGGGCCAACCATAGCGCCATCTGGTTTCCCCCTTCAAGCTAGACGAGTTTCGTTCTTTGTAGTTTTTTCGTTTGATGCTTATTTCGTGAAATATTTGGCCCGGTCGCTATCAATGGACCCCCTTGTATAATGCTGCCGAATGTTTCCTCCCTGCTGAAACTTTCTTCACAGCCTCTCGTGGTGGAGCTATGGAAGATATTCAATTCGCTACTCAACCTTCACTCTTAAAATCTAGCCTTGCGTTTGTGCAGACTACATCACCCTTCTTCCCTACATCTCACAAAATTGTGTACCAAACACACACAACGTGCGGCCAAACAAGTGTACTCAAGACACCTCTCTGTTCATTTTAATTAAAACTATTGTCATTGAAAGCATAACGGTGAAGCGATAGCTACAGGGTTATTTTAAATTTGGAATCTGTGATTTTTCCGAAGGCACTAGCACGTGTTATATGTTATCATTATAGAGAATAAGCTAGAGGTTGAAAATACCGCTTCAGTTGTAAATTTATTTTATCATCACGAACGGTTTCGGGCTCTCATAAGCCCATCCTCAGGTGTCGTAACTGTTCTGTGGCCCCCGAGCGCTGCGATGGCCGTGTAGACGTGTACTAGGCGCGGTTTGCTTCCTATGAGCGCAGAACAGGGAGACTCCTTTCCAAATGCTTGGCGGGCACGATCACCTGATCTCACTCCCTATGATTTCTGGTTGTGGGGCTACCTGAAGGACAAGGTTTCCCAGGGGAACTTTCACACTTGTGGTGGCTGCTCTGTAGCGCAGCAAATCAAGAGAGATAGCCAGCATACCTACGGGCATGCTTTGTTCTGCTGTGCAGAATGCAATCCTGCGGTTTCACTCTTCTGGACACTGGTAGGCACCGTATTGAGCCCCTTTTGTTGCAGTAGTGGTACCGCTATGTAATTGTATGACGTACCGCAGCAGTACATTAAAAGTGTTTCAATGGAATTGATTTTGCTTTATTTCTCTTCCCCATGTCCTTGGCATTAATGCTAACTAGTTTGGTCCTCGTACGGTAATTAGTTTCCGTGTTGCAACGTGTTAAATAGAGAAAGTTAAATTACAACCGCCAGGTACATTGTGTGAAAGCGATTTTCTTACAGCTATTATGAATAATTTTTTATTATTTGCAAGAAATTAGAAGGAAAAATGAACGTTTCACAGGTTTGTAATACACAACAAAAACCTCAGCTGCATACAACCACAAAACAAATTTTGTACAAGCGAATAGAGTATAGAACCTTACACAAGACGTTTGGTTCAAATGGTTCAAATGGCTCTGAGCGCTATGGGACTTAACATATGTGGTCATCAGTCCCCTAGACTTTAGAACTACTTAAACCTAACTAACCTAAGGACATCACACACATCCATGCCCGAGGCAGGATTCGAACCTGCGACCGTAGCGGTCGCGCGGTTCCAAACTGAAGCGCCTAGAACCGTTCGGCCACACCGGCCGGCCACAAGACGTTGCCTTGCTCTGTATTACATGTTGGATTAGTACTGCTCATCAATAAGGTCACTTAATGAAAAACTGAGTGCTTGAGTGAAAATGTCACTTGTTTGAATAACTTCATTATAATTGGTGTTGTAAGCAATCAGTGGTGGACCTGGGGAACGGTGGTAACGAATACTACGAGGACTGTGGTTCAAATGGCTCTGAGCACTATGGGACTCAACTGCTGAGGTCATTAGTCCCCTAGAACTTAGAACTAGTTAAACCTAACTAACCTAAGGACATCACAAACATCCATGCCCGAGGCAGGATTCGAACCTGCGCCCGTAGCGGTCTTGCGGTTCCAGACTGCAGCGCCTTTAACCGCACGGCCACTTCGGCCGGCACTACGAGGACTAATGGGTTTCATTGTAATTCACAGTTGTTTTACTATAACGGTATTGACGCTGTTGTTCTAAGACGCCCATCTCTGTGTTGATTCGGAAAACTACAACCTTGGTCTGCGTAGTGAGATGTGGCCGACATTTTCTCGCAGTCATAGCTATGATTTTGAAGAACATATCCATTTCATCCTCTCGATTGGTGGTTTCGAGAGCCGTCCAGACACTTTGTAAACTTGAGTTTGCCTTCTTTGATTTCATTGAAATATTTGAAAAGGACAGGACATCTGTTGCTCCTTTTGGTCAGAGGACGTTGACATGTGACAAAGAGGTGGTTACGATGTTTGCTGAGAATTGGTTCACAATCAGTCGTTTCTGGAAAGTTGTCGACAGCGCTTCTGCAGAGGCCAACACTTAGGGGCAATTTTCCATAATTTCATTGTGCGGTACAACAACTGAAAAACTGACCAGGTGCGAGTAGGCCTTGCGCACTATGAGTTCCGTACAAACGTAATTATGTATGGTATGTAGATAGTTCACCCTTCCAGGAATCGAAGATCTCGACTTCTTTGCATGTTATCTGCACCGATACTGGCAAGATATCGGTTCCAGGGATTCCACGTCTTCCGAAAATGTCTTAGTTTGAACTTTGAAGGCAGATAACAAACGACGAGAGATATATTTTTTCTTGTGACATTATTACAAATTACCAACTTCTATTTTTTTGCTTTACTTGTAAAACGTTTCTTTTTGCTAAATTTCATGATCCTCCGTCAAGGGGAAGAACCCCATAGCTTGTAATAAGTGAGTTTGCAAGTATTAAAATATATGGCACAAATAATAGCCTTATCTTTTGATTGCATTAACTTAGAAGCTAACGTTTGTTATACCACCAACGGACCATACACCTTATTTTGTGACAGAAATTTCAACTTAAGACGTCTGTCTATGCCTGAGAAAGAGGGGCCTTAACAGACGGATGGACAGACACACTTTCTGATAACAAATTACCCAAATTTCTTCCTGTGGTATAACTACAAATTAAAAATTTTCCAATTTTTTCCTTTGGTTGTACTGTACAGCCTTGCTTCTTGGTGAACGGCATGATTCTAGGTCGACGGGACGTATCTTGTAGGTTTTGTTGACGGAGTTTTCTAGTATCGAAATATGTGTCGTAAATAGCCCTATCTTTCGATTGTATTGACTTAGAAGCTTCGCTTTTTTACATAGCTAAAGGACCGTAGACCTTAATACAAGACACAAATTTCAACTTGATACGTCTACCCTTTCCTGAAAAAAATGGTTTTTAACAATCAGACAGACAGGCGGACAACAAGTGATGCTAAGCGCCAGTTGAGACGCATATAGCGCGTATGGCGCGACGCAGCGCAGCGCGCGTTTTTGTAACATCACAGGTTCAAATGGGACCGCGCAAACTGGGACGCGACGCGACTGGGAAGCGACACGCGCCTACCTGCGCCGGCTCGCGCGACGTTGTGGTTGCGGCACAGTTTCTCGCGTTGCGTGCCACATGAGCACTGCAGGAGGGGTGAGGTGGGGAGCGGGAATGTAGTCCTGCCATATGCTCACTTCGGCATGGCGCATATGAGCAGTGGAAGTACTGTCCGTCCGAAAAATACAGTCTTATGGACTATTGAATTTTATTATCACTGAGTAGTGTTTCTTTTTTCGCCGTTTAATCCTCCATCTATTTTCGTTAGTACATAATAGATTTGAGTTACAAATATCTGTACAGTTCTTTTGTTTTGTTTCTTCTCTTGTCAAGAACAATGCACAGTTCAGTAACTGGTGAGTCATTAGCCATAATGTTTTCAGATCGTAAGAAGGGACAGATGATTCATCGTGAGGGTAGTGAATAAGAAAGTAAGGGATATTAAAAAATCACGTGATTTAGAAGCAAGGCAGGAAAGTAAAACAAAGTTATCTACTTCCTGCCTGTTATGCTGACGTATCTCTACGATCTGTTACAAAAAGTCGAAAAGGCGTAATTTCCACATATATGACCCTGTTGTGCTTCTGGTAAAAAGCGTCCAAGATGTGAAGTACTTAAGTTTCACTATCGCTACTTTGTTATGGATGTAATAAGAGACATTATACTATGTATGTGTGGACATCACATTTCCACTGTAAGCTAGAAACAGTCGAAAAGCAGTCACTAATAACAGTGTTTTAATTGGCTCGCCATGATGAGGAAAAGCATTTCAGTTGTTCCATGTACATTAACAGCATTAATCAACTAATTATACAAAAGCAGGTCTACTTTCATGACAATGTTTTTCGAACTCCAGCTCACAAGGCTTCTGCATTCCTGTCGCGCGCATTATCCTCCGCTGCTGACAATACTCTGACCATTGTGTTGTGCGACAGATCAATTGTTTATTTTTCTCAGTAACAACTATTTTATTCGCGATCATACAGTGTCAGTTTGGCAAGCTGTAGGTGAGTAACCAGCATCTCGCATGTGCCTATCATTCCGCCTCAAGGAAGGCTCGTCATTATTTTAATACTGCTCAGATTAAGAGAACGAATAAAATCCTTTGGTAAGTTTCCATTGCAGTCGCTCAGTGTTATAAATACGATGGGTTATGGGGATTCAACCAAAATCCAAAAGAATTGGCAATTTATTTTTGATGACTAACTGACAACCTCAGCTGCCGACAGGTGTTGTTGTTATACCTCGATGTGGACAGGTGAAAATGTGTGCCCCGACCGGGACACGAACCCGGGATCTCCTGCTTACATGGCAGACGCTCTATCCATCTTTTTTTTTTTTTTTAATCTCATTTTGTTCACTTTTGTTCGTTGCATTTGCTCGGGGCGGACGTCGTAAGACATCCGTTTAAGTTCGTTGTTGATCCATTAACTCAGTTTTTTTTATTACAGAGGGCAGCTAAACCCCCTGACCGAACACGCTGAGCTACCGTGCCGGCTATCCATCTGAGCCACCGAGGACACAGATGAATAGCGCGACTGCAGGGACTTATCCCTTGCACGCTTCCCGTGAGACTCACATTCCCAACTGTCCACAATTCTACATATGTATTGTACCTTATAGACATTTGCCCACCCACTCATTACTCGCGCACGCTTTGGCGATTCCCGTAAGAGTTTGGGCAACCTGTGCGTATTCGCACAGACAAAGGTCAATGGCTGGGTAGCCTTTAACTATACAGGGTGATTCAAAAATGCATGTAAATATTTCAAGGGTGTATTTGTGAGGTAAATATAAGACAAAAATGTTCTATACAATTTTTTCCATACTTGGCTTATTACAGAGTTATGAACAAAACAGGATAATACATTCAATACAACGTAAGGTATTTAATTCCCAGAGTTCACAGTTTAATTACAGTGCATTTGGACTAACAACGCAAACTGATAAATAAACGTGACGTAACAAACTGAAACAATTCCTCGCGAACACTGTATTAATTTAGGTCCTGTTGATTGAACTACAGCAATGCACAATAACTAAGGAAAATTGAAGCATTTTACAGACTGTACTGTACTGTACTGTATTTGCACAAATCTTAATGCAATGCATGTTCAAAATGCTGTCCCTGAACTTGCAGACAGACCCGTGCTCGTCGCATCAATGATCTCTGCACATTACACAGTCCGTTCAACTCTCCACGAATAATTTCACAACCACCTTCAATTCTTTGTTGTAGCACTTCTCTGTTCGGTACTGCAGACGAATACACCAATGTCTTTAGTCGGCCCCATAAATAAAAGTCTAAAGGGTTCAGGTCAGGTGATCTGGCTGGCCAAGCAATTGGTCCTCCGCGACCTATCCATCGATGTGGATACGCAGAATTGAGGTACGCCCTTACGTTGCGGCTGTAATGGGCGGGAGCACCATCGTGCATAAACCACATGGTGGCTCGTGTTGCAAGAGGGACATCCTGTAACAATCCAGGCAATTCTCCCTCCAAAAATTCGCAGTACGCGTGCACATTCAGCCTTGGAGGCAGAACATGAGGTCCGAGTAAGTAATTCCCCACAATACCACACCAAATGTTTATGGAGAATTGATGTTGATATCCACGCACAATTCTCGCGCCAGGATTCTCGACAGCCCACTGGTGCATATTATGCGAATTGATTACACCCGCACGAGTAAACATGGCCTCATCTGTGAATAATATCCGCCGAATGAACATTGGATCATTCAAATGACGCTCTTGTAACCACTGGCAGAATTGCTGACGGCGAGGATAGTCTTCAGGTGTCAATTCGTGCACTTTTTGCAGGTGAAATGGATGCAACTGTTGTCTCCGAAGCAGCCGCCATACAGTAGATTGTGGAAGTCGTACAGCTGCACTAATTTGTCTCGTACTGATAGATGGATCTTGGTCTACCAGGTCCAAAACATGTTCCTCGACGTTCACTGCATGCTCAAGTGGTCGACCTGAATGTGGCCCAGGACGAATGCCATACTCCCGCATACGTCTGTCCACAGATACAAACGTCTGATGACTTGGTAACCGTCTTCCTGGAAACAGCTCACTGTACCTTCGTCTTGCTGCAAGTGCATTTCCATCTGCTGCACCATACACAAGGTGCATATCAGCATACTCACTGTTTGAGTACATCATGTGCACGAAACCTTTAGCCTTCCGACGATGAATGAACGACAGGACGTACTTTTCCGTTACCAACAACATCAGCGCCATCTTCCGTACAGTAGGAGTAAACATCACGTGCAAACAAAAACAAACACTATTCATGCAGTTTCGAATCAACTGTTGGGAGATACGTATGTGAATTACGTACCAGAATATGGCATCCTGCTGCTTGCACTGCCGTCGTTTTGATACGGACATGACTTTCGTATTTAACGATAACTCTGGAATTAAACGTTTATGGAAAAACATTTATAGAACATTTTTGTCTTATATTTACCTCACAAATACACCCTTAAAATATTTACATGCATTTTTGAATCACCCTGTATATACGAAGGCAGTACTTGTTCTCGAAAGAACAGTTACTGTTTGTGGTGTCACTGCCAGACGCCACACTTGCTAGGTGGTAGCTTAAATCGGCCGCGGTCCATTAGTACATGTCGGACCCGCGTGTCGCCACTGTGTGATCGCAGACCGAGCGCCACCACACGGCAGGTCTCGAGCGACGTACGAGAACTCGCCCCAGTTGTACGACGACGTTGCTAGCGACTACACGGACGAGGCCTTTGCTCTCATTTGCCGAGAGACAGTTAAAATAGCCTTCAGCTAAGTTAATGGCTACGACTTAGCAAGGCGCCAATTGTATCAGTGCATGTATCTTACGAGTCTCATTTGTATAGTCAAGAGAGATGTATCACAAGGATTGATTAAAAGTTAAGTATATTCCAAAGCTACGTATTTTCTTTATAGTATTCAATACTTATCCTGTTCCAGACTTGACGCCAGTCGGCGTGTGTGTACGCGTGCCTTTCGGCTTCCTTCTCAGTGTGGCGTGACTAGCTTGTTACGCCACAACACTGTTGATGACCGTGCAGCTTTTCCCTGGAATAAATTATGACTAACTGACAACCTCAGCTGCCGACAGGTACAATACATATGTAGAATTGTGGACAGTTGGGAATGTGAGTCACACGGGAAGCGTGCAAGGGATAAGTCCCTGCAGTCGCGCTATTCATCTGTGTCCTCGGTGGCTCAGATGGATAGAGCGTCTGCCATGTAAGCAGGAGATCCCGGGTTCGAGTCCCGGTCGGGGCACACATTCTCACCTGTCCACATCGAGGTATAACAACAACACCTGTCGGCAGCTGAGGTTGTCAGTTAGTCATCATTTATTCCAGAGAAAAGCTGCACGGTCATCAACAGTAACTGTTCTTTCGAGAACAAAAATGGTTCAAATGGCTCTGAGCACTATGGGACTTAACATCTATGGTCATCAGTCCCCTAGAACTTAGAACTACTTAAACCTAACTAACCTAAGGACATCACACGACACCCAGTCATCACGAGGCAGAGAAAATCCCTGACCCCGCCGGGAATCGAACCCGGGAACCCGGGCGTGGGAAGCGAGAACGCTACCGCACGACCACGAGCTGCGGACTTTCGAGAACAAGTTACTGCCTTCGTATATATAGTTAAAGGCTACCCAGCCATTGACCTTTGTCTGTACGAATGCGCACGGGTTGCCCAAACTCTTACGGGAATCGCCAAAGCGTGCGCGAGTAATGAGTGGGTGGGCAAATGTCCATACATATGTAGAATTGTGGACAGTTGGGAATGTGAGTCTCACGGGAAGCGTGCAAGGGATAAGTCCCTGCAGTCAGTTGGCCTTTGGCTGTGCTGCGGTGAGGACGCGCTGTTTGTGTTCCTGCCGCGGAGCGAGCGCTCGTGTTGTTTACATAGTACTCGGCCGTTTCGCGCGTGCCGTACTCAGCATATAGATCACTATGGCGCACCAATACAGAAAATCGACGCTCAAATTTACGTTCCGCAACGAATTTGCACGGCCCGGAGCACTCGAAGTCGAACGATTTCTACGAGAAGAAGTTAAAATCCCGGCGACCGACATTCTCGGCATTCATTTGTCCTTTGTGAGTAGTATCGTATATGTCAAGATCATCAACGACGCAACATGTGAACGGATTCTTCGGGACACGAAACAGGGCCTCCGTTTCTGCCATGCTGATGGCAATGTGGGGACTGTGCACGTTGATTATTCTGGCATGGGACTTCCTTTCGAACTACCGGCGGAGGACGTCGTGACAGCGCTGCGCCCCTACGGCACGGTGCATGATCATATTGCGGGAAAATGGACGCAATTCCAGACATATCCTGTGCTGAACGGCGTCCGCCAGGTCCGAATAGAACTTAAAAGACATGTACCTTCATATCTGAATATCGGTGGCTGCCGTGCCATCGTCATCTACGATGGGCAACCGAAGACCTGCTCTGGTTGTGGGAAGGAGGGACACCTCAGATCAGAATGTATGCAACGTCGAATCACTCAACTGCCGCCGGCTGAAGCGGACCCGCCATCGCAGCCGACGCTGCTTCCTGTGACTTATGCAGAAGCCCTCACGACAGCTACCACTTCACCACGACAGCCGACATCCACTGTTGGGTCGCGGCTCTATGCTCCAATACAGGGCGATGATGACACACCCGTTCCACAAGCTACGGATTCAACTCCGATGCCGCCGCCCCCGTCGACGGATAACAACATACAAGACGATAGCATGGCCGTAGACTCGCTTATTGTGCCTACGGCTGCCTTTGTGCCGGAACGTCGTGAATCTTTGCCATCGTCTGACACAGAAGGACACACCAGGAAGCAACGCTCTCCGAAGCGACGGAAGCGGAGGCGTAGAGCAACTTCCGAACGGGATGCGGCACAGCCTCCAGAGGATGACGATTCCACCTTCAATGACGACGCTACCACAGAGGCAGCCGCCGTTTGCTGCAGTGTGGCACCATTGAACGAAACTGAGGACAAACCACATATATCTACAGTGGCAAAAGCGGATGCCGAGATGCAGGACAGATGCTGCCCACCACCTTCTGGAGTGCAGGCACCCATGCCGTGTCCTGAGGAAGCTAGGGAGGCCGATCTTGCTTTCAGTTCCCCGACGTGGGCGGATGACCACGACGACGACGGAACCATGCAAGTTACGCCAACAGGGCCCACGGCATTGGCGCCGGCTCTCTAGAAAGGACTGCAGGTGAGGTTTGGGGGGATGCGGAGGTGTCAAAACAGTCAGAAGCGTCATAGGTAATTCCAGTCTTAATGGATAACTTAACACCTGCGGTTCGGCAACAAGCTTATCGTATCGCCACGCTTAACCTCAACACGATACGAACGGCAGTGAAGATCCAGTTGCTGCGTGAGATGCTTCGTTCTCCGGATGTTGACATTGCCCTGATGCAAGCGGCCCTCCCCGTTTTCTACGGTTATGTGACATATGTGTCACCGGCGGACCGGAATGGCAGCGGTACGGCAATACTAGCGCGCGACGGAATTGCCATCGAAGAAGTGACTTACCTTCCGTCAGGAAGGGGGCTGGCGATCACAGCACTGGGCACGCGCATCATTAACATTTACGCTCCATCAGGAACTGACCAACGCCGCGAACGATCGCTGTTCTACTCGGAGGATATCGCCCCCCTCTTTATCAGCCGCTTCGAGCAATATATCTTAGGCGGCGATTTTAACTGTGTGCTCCACCCCAAAGATCAAGTCCCACATTTCTCGACTTGTCAAGAACTTCGGCTCCTGGTTCGAGATCTGCTTCTCACCGACACGTGGGAGACAGTGCACGGTGACCGTCCCGGGCCGACATACCTTACTAGTCACTCCGCCAGTCGCCTAGACCGCATTTATGTCTCACGAGCTCTAGCACCGGGAGTATTGGACGCCGAACGTTGGCCGCTTGCCTTCTCCGATCGTAGCGCTTTCATATGCACACTTACTCTACGACAGCAGCGGATATGGAACAGCCGAGGACCCTGGAAGCTGAATGTGGCACATCTTCAAGCCCCGGAATGCCGTCAGATTATCGCCAACACATGGCTGGATTGCGAACGTCGTCTTCCCCGATATCCGTCGACTCTAGCATGGTGGGTGGACTGTGCAAAACCAGCTTTTCGGCGTGTGCTAACACAATTCGGAAAAGATATCGCAGCTTGGCATCGTCACACATTGGGCTTTTATTACACGATGCTTCGCGAAATCGACAGCCAACCACCATCTCCAAACCGACAAATGGAAAGCCGCCGAATTAAAGGTAAAATATTATCTCTTACGAGGAAACGTTTGGAGGGGGTCGTAGTGCGATCGCGACGTCAAGACCGAGTGGAAGGAGAATACCCGTCTATGCATCACATCGTGCTCGACAGCCGCCGACGCCGACAGCGGCTGATCACGAACCTCGTATTGCCAGGTGGTAGGGTCGTAATGACTCAGGCGGCAGTTACAGAAGCCTTCGCAGATCACTATCGCCGGTTTTACGACGAGGTGAATACAGAGGACGAGGAAGCGGACGATCACGACATACTGCAGCACGTATCGCAAACCCTCGACAATGCAGCAGCGGCGACGCTGTTGGGTGGGATTACACGAGAAGACATCGAGGACGCGCTTAACAAGGGAGCACTCAACAAATCTCCCGGGCCAGACGGACTGCCGCTCGAGTTTTATCGTACTTTCCGCGATCTCATGATGCCCCGATGGATCATCATGTACCAAGAACTGATGACCCCCGGTTCCCACGTGCCACCTGCATTCGTGGAAGGTCTCCTTATACCGATACACAAGCCTTCCAGAGGTCGGACGGTCGAGGACTACAGGCCAATTACAATGCTCAACTCGGACTATAAAATCTTCACCCGACTACTCGCCAGCCGCATAAAGAAGGTTCTGCCCCTACTCCTCTCGATGGAGCAAACGACACAGGGCGGAGTGACCAACATGCAAACGGCAACCAGTGAATGCAGGGATTTAATAGCCATCGCCACATCCTGACGCCTTCGCGCCGCTCTGATCTCCATTGATTTCGACCACGCCTTCGACAGGGTTCACCACAAGTTCCTTCTGTCCGTTATGGCCCGCATGGGCTTCCCGCCTGACTTTCTCGACATCTTTCAGCGCCTTTTCCGTGGAGCTGCATCCCGTGTACTGGTGAATGGACGGATTGCGGGCCCCCTTCCGATCCGACGGTCAGTTCGCCAAGGATGCCCACTCTCCATGATCCTTTACGCGATCGCACTCGAACCACATGTCGGAGGGTTGAAAAACAGGCTCTCGGGCATGTCATTGAGGGATCACACCTTTCACTGCAGGATATATGCTGATGACCTTTTATTACTTGTCCGATCTGGTGACGAGGTACGCTCGGTGATACAATGGATCAATCGCTATGGTTTGGCAGCGGGTAGCCTCATGAATGTGGCCAAGTCGGCAGCGATGCCCATTGGGAGAGGTCTACAGGAGGACGCTTTAGCCCCGCTCCCACTAGTTAACAAGATCCGGTTCTTGGGCATAACATTTACACAGGATGTGCGCCGCACGGCTGCCATGAACTATGCACGATTACTACAGGCAATACGCACAGAAGTTCGCCGGAACTTACTTCGACGGATGGACCTCCTACAGCGTGTGGAATACCTCAACCTTCACGTGGCAACTAAGATGATCCACATGGCCCAGGTCCTACCGATATCGACAGCGATGGCACGCAGACTGCAAGCAGCGTTTGGATATTACCTTACTGCCGGACACCTATTCAAAGTCCGCTACGAAACACTCACCCTCCCTCCGCTTGATGGCGGACTGGGACTTATAAATGTACGAGCGAGGGCTACAGCATTATACTTGTGCACAATGATGAAATTGTGGACCCACAAAGATGCTTCCCTTACGGGTCGTCTGTTAGAGGAATTGCCGCCGGCGTCTCTTCTGCCACCTGTCACGGTTGCGCACATTACACCCTCACTCTCGCACCTCTCGGCATTTATTCTTGAGTAACGTGCGCCCAGACCATCCCAACACTCGCACTCCCAAGGCGAGAGACTTTTACAGACTGCTGCTAAGGTCCATCCCTCGCAATGTGATTGAGAGGAAGAGCCCTACGACCCTATGGCCTGCAGTGTAGAGAGCGGTCCAGAAGCCGTTCCTCCCCACGCCGGTACGAGCCGCGTGGTACCAGGTGGTGAACGGGAAGGTTGTAACTCGACAAAGGCTGCACGCTATTGGGATGGCGGATTCCCCCCTTTCCCCACGTTGCCACCTCGTGGATACCGACGAACACCGTTTAACATGTGGATCGGCGTTAGAGGTATGGCTGCTAGTGCAGAAGATCCTCGCCTGCTACCTACGTATCGCGCCTCACACAATTGAGCCACGGCTCCTCCTTTGTCCAGAGGATACTTATTTCCCACCTGCGAAGACTCACGCTCTCACATGGTTTAAAGGCATGTCCATATACTACCTCTTTCGAGATGATGAGAAGATGGTGCTTGATTACTGGCAATTTCTCCAGGATAGTCATAGCACACTTGAGTGTACACCCCGACACCGACAACTATTTGCGAACTATTTGCGCAGTGTCCTCGATAACCCCCCTCACAGTTGGGGAGTACCGGGCAGAGGATAACCGCCTTCATGGGGCTCCACACGCTGCGAAATGTTGTACCAATTTGGAACATGGAATCTGTACGCAGATGGGCCATGCACATGGAATGGCGTGCGGGATTTGGTTACATTTTTCTTTCTTTATTATCTATCATCACACTTATTGGTTTCAAATTCTATTTCAGAGTTTAGAAGGAACTCTTGTTCTGTTGTTGCTACGGATGTACATTCTAAATTTGTTTGTCGTAATTGAAAGACGCCTTTTTTCATATATATAAAAAAAGGTTGGCAGAGAAAAAAATAAAAAAGTAAAAAAATAAAAAAGTGGTAATCGTAAAAAAAGACGATAGAGCATGAGACTCTTAAACTCAGGGTCGAAAAAAAACGGTAAGCGTCGCGCTCTGTTGATAAGACGTCGCGTGTTCTATTACATTCGCTACTACATTTCTTTTAAACGCAATTCTAAAAAAAAAAAAAAAAAAAAAAGTGGTCGGAGCCACAGAATGACAATCCTAAGGGCCCGGGTTCGATTCCCAGCTGGGTGGGTGATTTTCTCCGCTCAGGGATTGGGTGTTATATTGTCCTATTCATCATCATTTCATCCGCATCGACGCGCAAGTCGCCGAAGTGACGTCAAATCTAAAGCCTTGCGCCCGGCGAACGGTCTACCCGACGGGAGGCCCTAGTCACACGACATTTACATATTTTAGTACTGTGCTCCAAAGGTACATTATATGAAATTCCTTCCCCAAATTAGAGCCTACACCGTCAGTAAAAAAGTTCCAAGACTGGATTTTAGATTGAACCTTCGCATTTCATTTTTCAAATGTTCTAGCTTCGCTATCGCGTTCAAACTTCTGACATTCAACGCTCAGACTTGTAAAAAAAAAAGATAAAAAATAAAAAAATTAAAAAAAATAATAAAATAAATACAAAAAAGGATGGATAGAGCGTCTGCCATGTAAGCAGGAGATCCCGGGTTCGAGTCCCGGTCGGGGCACACATTTTCACCTGTCCACATCGAGGTATAACAACAACACCTGTCGGCAGCTGAGGTTGTCAGTTAGTCATCATTTATTCCAGGGAAAAGCTGCACGGTCATCAACAGTAACTGTTCTTTCGAGAACAAGTTACTGTCTTCGTATATATAATTTACTTTTGTGTGAGTTGTTAACCTTTTCTCATTCGAAGAAGCATCACCATTTATGATTAACGGCCACATTTCTCTTGTTGACAGGTTTAATTGTACTTCCTTTGTCAAAACACAGTGTAATTTGCAAAAACTCATCTCACAATAGCTATTATAGGACAGAATTCTGAAACAGAGTGCCTCATCAAACAAGTAATTCCGCAATCACAGAGCTCAATAGCTTACGGAAAACCTCATAGTGTCGGTTTGCAGTAACATAACAGAAGAAATTTCATGTTTATTTTCGTAGTAGGAAACTCATGTTTTGAAAGCTGTCGATAACTCTTAAAAAATTACAGTCACTGGAGCGAAAAAAAAAATAAAAAGGAAGTATAAGTACTGATATATCGCCATGGATAAGAAAGTTCCGTGCGTTTGCGAATTGGCAAAATACTCTCCACCTTGTGTGCTATTATCTGCCAGACTTTCGTTTCGATGTCTCGAACGGTTTAGGAAGTATGAGAGATGTTCGAGTATTTCATTCTCGCGGACGTGAGATCGGAAGTGAGCGCGCTACATAGTGTCCATTTTCTCGAGATCGGAAGCAGATAGACCTCTCCTCCCAAGTCTAAATAAAAATTCAGCATGTTAGCTAAATTTCATACGCAGCAACATATGGTGTAATACACACCAAACGCAAAATCAAAGCGACCCGTATTTTTCATTGCAAACTTTTCGAATTTTGCGTAGTGTCTTACTAAAATGTGTATACGACAATAAGTATGACCATTAGCGAGATGATGGGCACTTCGCCACGAAGCTGACATACAACGCTACAAGCAAGGTGAAAATGAAATATTTTTATTGAGTAGTTTCTGTAAAATATTTTGAGAAATATTACAGCGTGCGCGCGCTTCGTTTCTGTCAGCGCAGAGCGTCGTCAACCAGCGCGTGTACGCGTCTCAATATGCGTTGGACCCGCGCGACGTGCTATACGCTTCTCAACTTGGGCTTAGCCTGAGGATTACGTTTTTTACAGATTGAGGTACGGAACCCTGAGAAATGTTCGTTTCATCTTGGACACATTCCTGAAATCTCATACTGTGCCAGTAGTTGGTTGTCTTCTTTTATCTCTGCTCCGTAGAGATCACGGATCCTCTTCCACCGTCCTCGGTAGTCATTCACTAGAACGCAGTGCACAACGCGTTATTAGAAGCGTCCAGAACCAGTTGGCCTGTCACGCTTGACGTAAGCGTTGGAGCACTACGCAGTGCCATCTGCCGGAAAACACCTTCACTCTTTTGTCACCTGAGTGGACGACGCAGTACACGGGGCGCATTACGTACCACGCGGCGCAAAATTTTCTGCCGCCTTATTGTGCTGATTTCAACCGCTGGCGCTACCGTAACTTAGATCAGCGGTGGAGCGTCACGTGACCGTCTCGTACCAGTTCCACACCGCCTACCGCACTCCTGTGCTCTTGTAACGGGTTGGTCAATCAGAGCCCTGACGTACAAGCAGGTGACAGGCGAGGAAGCAGCGGGCAGACAGTGGCGGTTGACAGCCGGTGTTCCGGCCTTTCCCACGGGGTTCTGCCCGCAGCGATAGTTCGCGAGTCTGCCTTGCCGTGCCAGGCCCGGCTGCCGTCTGGCGTCTGGCGGCTGCTCTTAATTTAGCAGAATCTGCGCTATGGCGGTCACCGTGGATGGGCTAGCCAGCCACCTGGCAGCTCGCCTCTCCCCGCCACTGTGGCTGCCTCGGCAAAGCATTCCACCGACGCTTTCCGAGAGTGCTCTGCCCCGGCACTGTAACCTACCGCACAAAATATTAGACGAACCTCTCTGCTCGTTTTAAGAGTTCTGTAGACGGCGTAGTGCTGCTGCGTGAAGTCATTTGGCTGAAAAAGTCACGGCAGTGAGATAAGTGGTATATGGAGTCGGTTGTATGGAATCAGTGCAAGTTTGGAATTGAACGGGTAATTAAGTACGAAAAAGGAGGTGCAAATATGATGGTCATGGAGGATTGGAATTCTGTTATAGAGAAAGAAGTAGAAGAAAGGGTTGTGGGAGAATATGGGCTTGGCACTAGGAATGACAGATGAAAAAGACTAATTGAGTTCTGCAATAAATTTCAGCTAGTAATAGAGAATACTCTCTTCAAGAATCACAAGAGGAGGAGGTATACTTGGGAAAGGCCTAGAGATATGGGAAGATTCCAGTTCGATTACACCATGATTAGGCAGAGGTTCCGAAATCATATTCTGGATTGTAAGTAGTACCCAGGGAGAAATACGTACTCAGATCACAATTTAGTGGTGATGGAGAGCAGGCCGAAGTTTAAGAGACTAGTCAGGATAAATCAATACCTAAAGAATTGGAATTCAGAAGTACTAAGGAATGAGGAAATCCGGTTGAACATACACAGTTGAAAGTCATGGAATAGCATATGCAGATATACAGATAGTGGTAGCACCACGTACACAAGGTATAAAAGGCAGTGAATTGGCGGAACTGTCATTTGTGTATGTCAAAAGCTTTCTGACGTATGGCCGCACGATGGGATTTAACAGACTTTGAACGCGGGCTGATAGTGGAGCTAGACGCATGGGACATTCCATTTCGAAAATCGTTAGGGAACTCAATATTCCGAGATTCACAGTGTCAAGAGTGTGCCAAGAATAACAAATTTCAGGCATTACCTCTCGTCACGGTCAACGCCGTGGGCGACGGCCTTCACTTAACGACCGAGTTGCATAGAACTGGTAAGCCGGCCGCGGTGGTCTAGCGGTTCTAGGCGCGCAGTCCGGAACCGCGCGACTGCTACGGTCGCAGGTTCGAATCCTGCCTCGGGCATGGATGTGTGTGATGTCCTTAGGTTAGTTAGGTTTAAGTAGTTCTAAGTTCTAGGGGACTGATGACCACAGATGGTAAGTCCCATAGTGCTCAGAACCATTTGAACCATAGAACTGGTAGAGCTAACAGACAAGCAACAAGCAACACTGCGTAAAATAACCAAGAAATCAACGTGGGACTTACGACGAATGTATCCGTTAGGACAGTGCGCCAAAATCTGGCGTTAATGGGCTATGGTAGCAGGCGACCTACCCTTTATCTTTTGTTTTTTTTTTTTTGAGTCGTCAATCTTCTGACTGGTTTGATGCGGCCCGCCACGAACTGCTCTCCTGTGCCAACCTCTTAATTATTTGCTGGATGTATTCCAATCTCTGTCTTTTTCACTCTCTACAGTTTTCGCTCTAGAACCATAGAAGTTATTCTCTGATGTCTTAACAGATGCCCTACCATCCTCTTCTTCCTGTCAGTGTTTCCCATATATTCTTTTCCTCTCCGGTTCTCCAGAGACCTCCTCATTCCTTACCTTGGCAGTCTACCTAATTTTCAACATTCTTTTGTAACATCACATCTCAAATGCTTCGATTCTCTTCTTTTCCGGTTTTCCCACAGCCCTCGTTTCACTAACATACAATGCTGTGCTCCAAACGTATATTCTCAGAAATTTCTTCCTCAAATTTCGGCCTATGTTTGATACCAGTAGACCTCTCTTGTCCAAGAATACCCCTTTTGCCAATACTAGTCTGCTTCTGATGTCCTTCTTGCTCCGTCTGTCATTGGTTATTTTTCTGCCTAGATAGCAGAATTCCTTAACTTCATCTACTTCGTGTTCACCAATCCTGATGCTAGGTTTCTCGCTGTTCTCATTTCTGACATTTCTCATTACTTTCGTCTTTCTTCGATTCATTCTCAGTCCATATTCTGTACTCACGAATGATCATTCCATACAGCAGATCCTGTACTTTTTTTACATTCACTGAGTAAGTAATGTAATCAGCGAATCTTAACATTGATAACCTTTCACCTTGAATTTTAATTCCACTCTTGAACCTTTCTTCTATGTGGATCATTGCGTCTTCGATGTGTAGATTGAACAGTAGGGGTGAATGACCACATCCTTGTGTTACACCCTCTTAAATTTGGGCACTTCGTTCTTCGTCTCCCACTCTCGTGTTTCCCACTTGGTACATATCGTTTATTATCTGCCTTTCCAAATAGCTCACCCCAGTTTTTCTCAGCGTTTCGAAAATCTTGCGACATTTTACATTAACGAACGTGTTTTCCAGGTCGACAAATTCTATAAACGTGTCTTGATTTTTCTTCAGTCTTGGTTCCATTACAAACCGCAACTTCAGAATTGTGTCTCTGGGGCCTTTACCTTTCCTAAAGCCATTCTGATCGTCTTATAATACATACTATTTTTTCTTTTACATTTTTCTGTATATTATTCTTGTCAGCAACTTGGATGCATGAGCTGTTAAGCTGATTGTGCCATAAGTCTCGCACCTGTCGGCTCTTGCAACCTTCGGAATTGTGAGGATGATGTTTTCCCGAAAGTCAGATGATATATTGCCAAACTCATACATTCTACACTCCGACGTGAATAGCCGTTTTATTGCCACTTTCCCCAATGATTTTAGAAATCCGGGTCCCGAGTTCGAGTCTCGGTCCGGCACACAGTTTTAATCTGCCAGGAAGTTTCATAAGGCTTATACTGTTCGCAACATCTAGAAATATGGTAATCGGATCAACACTGTTCCCACATACAGAATTACATAAGGGAACATTGACCTCACCGAATGGAAACACAGTACACCAGATCGACCATGTGTTGATAGATGTGAGACACAAATCGGACCTATTGGACGTGAAGAGTCTCAGAGGCCCAAACACAGATACAGATCATTTTCTGGTATGGGCACGGGTGAGGGAGAGGATATCTGACGCAGCGAAAGGAGTCCGATCCAGGACACAGAAATATAACAACTTTAGAATCAGTAGAAGTTAGAGAACAGTATCAGGAGAAGATGATTCGGATTCTGGAACACGTTGGAGAGTATAACAACATTGAAGATCAGTGGGAATCGATAAAAAAAGACGGTGGAGACATCGGCAAGAGAGATACTTGGAATTGGGACAAGTAAGACCATCATGGTTTGACACTGAAAGCGAAATAGAAACTGAAGAAAAGAACGAAGCATATAGAAGGACAATGCAGTCACAATGTACGAGGAGGATAGTAGAAGAATACAAAGAAAAACGGAGGATTGAAAAGAGGAATCACCAAAGAAAAAAAGAGAGAATGGATGAAAGCATGTGTCAAAGAAATGGAGCTCATGAGAAGCAAAAATGAAATAAGAAAATTCTGTAGAGAGGTGAATGTGGCACGGAAGCCTTTTGGTAGTAAAACAAGCTTAATAAAAGATGAGATAAAAGTTGAGACGGGAATATAATAAGTGAAGAGAAAGGAATATGCGAAAGATGGTGCAGGTATATCGATAGTCTCCTCGACCCTAGAATAACTATATCAAGGAACCCAATAGAAACGTTTGGTGAAAAGGACCCAGAAAACAACACTGCCCCACCAGATATAGAAGAAGTGAAAACTGCGATGAAGGAATTGAAAAAGAACAAGGCGGCAGGGACAGATGGTATCCAGCAGAATTGTTTAAGCAAGGAGGCAGAGAGCCTTCTGAAAATGGTCACCAGAATATGGGAAGAGGAGTAAATGCGGCAACAGTGGAAAGAGGGTATCATATGTCCCTTATACACTACTGGCCATTAAAATTGCTACACCACGAAGATGACGAGCTACACACGCGAAATTTAACCAACAGGAAGAAGATGCTGTGATATGCAAATGATTAGCTTTTCAGAGCATTCACGCAAGGTTGGCGCCGGCGGCGACACCTACAACGTGCTGACGTGAGGAAAGTTTCCAACCGATTTCTCATACACAAACAGCAGTTGACCGGATTTGCCTGGTGAAACGTTGTTCTGATGCCTCGTGTAAGGAGGAGAAATGCGTACCATCACGTTTCCGACTTTGATGAAGGTCGGATTGTAGCCTATCGCGATTGTGGTTTATCGTATCGCGACATTGCTGCTTACGTTGGTCGAGATCCAATGACTGTTAGCAGAATATGAAATCGGTGGGTTCAGGAGGGTAATACGGAACGCCATGCGAAATCCCAACGGCCTCGTATCACTAGCAGTCGAGCTGACAGGCATCTTATCCGCATGGCTGTAACGGATCGTGCAGCCGCGTCTCGATCCCTGAGTCAACAGATGGAGACGTTTGCAAGACAACAACCATCTGCACGAAAAGTTCGACGACGTTTGCAGGAGCTTGGACTATCAGCTCGGAGACCATGGCTGCGGTTACCCTTGACGCTGCATCACAGACAGGAGCGCCTGCGATGGTATACTCAACGACGAACCTGGGTGCACGAATGGCAAAACGACATTTTTTCGGATGAATGCAGGTCCTGTTTACAGCATCATGATGGTCGCATCCGTGTTTGGAGACATCGCGGTGAAAGCACATTGGAAGCGTGTATTCGTCATCGCCATACTGGTGTATCACTCGGCGTGATGGTTTGGGGTGCCATTGGTTACACGTCTCGATCACCTCTTATTCGCATTGACAGCAATTTTAACAGTGGAGGTTACATTTCAGATGTGTTACGACTCATGGCTCTACCCTTCATTCGATCCCTGCGAAACCCTACATTTCAGTCGTCACAATAAGCCAGTCACTACTCTTGATGAACTGTGGTACCGTGTTGAAGCTACATGGGAAGCTGTACCTGTACACGCCATCCAAGCTCTGTTTGACTCAATGCCCAGGCGTTGTTGTTGATGTGGTCTTCAGTCCTGAGACTGGTTTGATGCAGCTCTCCATGCTACTCTATCCTGTGCAAGCTTCTTCATCTCCCAGTACCTACTGCAACCTACATCCTCCTGAATCTGTTTAGTGTATTCATCTCTTAGTCTCCCTCTACGATTTTTACCATCTACGCTGCCTTCCAGTACTAAATTGGTGATCCCTTGATGCCTCAGAACATGTCCTACCAATCGATCCCTTCTTCTAGTCAAGTTGTGCCACAAACTCCTCTTCTCCCCAATTCTATTCAATACCTCCTCATTAGTTATATGATCTACCCCATCTAATCTTCAGCATTCTTCTGTAGCACCACATTTCGAAAGCTTCTATTCTCTTCTTGTCCAAACTAGTTATCGTCCATGTTTCACTTCCATACATGGCTACACTCCATACAAATACTTTCAGAAATGACTTCCTGACACTTAAATCTATACTCGATGTTAACAAATTTCTCTTCTTCAGAAACGCTTTCGTTGCCATTACCAGTATACATTTGATATCCTCTCTACTTCGACCATTATCAGTTATTTTGCTCCCCAAATAGCAAAACTCCTTCACTACTATAAGTGTCTCATTTCCTAATCTAATTCCCTCAGCATCACCCGACTTAATTCGACTACATTCCATCATCCTCGTTTTGCTTTTGTTGATGTTCATCCTACATCCTCCTTTCAAGACACTGTCCATTCCGTTCAATTGCTCTTCCAAGACCTTCGCTGTCTCTGACAGAATTATAATGTCATCGGCGAACCTCAAAGTTTTTATTTCTTCTCCATGGATTTTAATACCTACTCCGAATTTTTCTTTTGTTTCCTTCACTGCTTGCTCAATATACAGATTGAATAACATCGGGGATAGGCTACAACCCTGTCTCACTCCCATCCCAATCGCTGCTTCCCTTTCATGCCCCTCGACTATTATAACTGGCATCTGCTTTCTGTACAAATTGTAAATAGCCTTTCGATCCCTATATTTTACCCCTGTCACCTTCAGAATTTGAAAGAGAGTATTCCAATCACCATTGTCAAAAGCTTTCTCTAAGTCTACAAATGCTAGAAACGTAGGTTTGCCTTTCCTTAATCTAGCTTCTAAGATAAGTCATAGGGTCAGTATTGACTCCCGTGTTCCCATATTTCTACGGAGTCCAAACCGATCTTCCCCGAGGTCGGCTTCTACCAGTTTTTCCATTCGTCTGTAAAGAATTCGCGTTAGTATTTTGCATCCGTGACTTATTAAACTGATTGTTCGGTAATTTTCACATCTGCCAACACCTGCTTTATTTGGGATTGGAATTATTATATTCTTCTTGAAGTCTGAGGGTATTTCGCCTGTCTCCTACATCTTGCTCACCAGATGGTAGAGTTTTGTCTGGACTGGCTCTCCCAAGGTCGTCAGTAGTTCTAATGGAATGTTGTCTACTCCCGGGGCCTTGTTTCGACTTAGGTCTTTCAGTGCTCTGTCAAACTCTTCACGCAGTATCGTATATCCCATTTAATCTTCACCTACATCCTCTTCCATTTCCATAATATTGTTATCAAGTACATTGCCCTTGTATAGACCCTCTATATACTCCTTCCACCTTTCTGCTTTCCCTTCTTTGCTTAGAACTGGGTTTCCAGCTGAGCTCTTGATATTCATACAAGTGGTTCTCTTTTCTCCAAAGGTCTCTTTAATTTTCCTGTAGGCAGTATCTATCTTACCCCTAGTGATGTAATCCTCTACATCCTTACATTTGTCCTCTAGCCATCCGTGCTTGGCCATTTTGCATTTCCTGTCGATCTCATTTTTGAGCCGTTTGTATTCCTTTTTGCCTGCTTCATTTACTGCATTTTTATATTTTCTCCTTTCATCAATTAAATTCAATATTTCTTCTGTTACCCAAGGGTTTCTACTAGCCCTCGTCTTTTTACCTACTTGATCCTCTGCTACCTTCACTACTTCATCTGCCAAAGCTACCCATTCTTCTTCTACTATATTTCTTTCCCCCATTCCTGTCAGTTGTTCCCTTATGCTCTCCCTGAAACTCTGTACAACCTCTGGTTCTTTCAGTTTATCCAGGTCCCATCTCCTTAAATTCCCACCTTTTTGCAGTTTCTTCAGTTTTAATCTACAGTTCATAACCAATAGATTGTGGTCAGAGTCCACATCTGCCTTTGGAAATGTCTTACAATTTAAAACCTGGTTCCTAAATCTCTGTCTTACCATTATATGATCTATCTGAAACCTGTCAGTATCTCCAGGCTTCTTCCATGTATACAACTTTCTTTTATGATTCTTGAACCAAGTGTTAGCTATGATTAAGTTGTGTTCTGTGCAAAATTCTATCAGGCGGCTTCCTCTTTCATTTCTTAGCCCCAATCCATATTCACCTACTACGTTTCCTTCTATCCCTTTTCCTATTACCGAATTCCAGCCACCCATGACTATTAAATTTTCGTCTCCCTTCACTATCTGAATAATTTCTTTTATTTCTTCATACATTTCTTCAATTTCTTCGTTATCTGCAGAGCTAGTTGTTATATAAACTTGTACTACTTAGTAGGCGTGGGCTTCGTGTCTATCTTGGCCACAATAATGCGTTCATTATGCTGTTTGTAGTAGCTTACCCGCACTCCTATTTTTTTATTCATTATTAAACCGACTCCTGCTTTACCCCTATTTGATTTTGTATTTATAATCCTGTATTCGTCTGACAAAATGTCTTGTTCCTCCTGCCACCGAACTTCATTAATTCCTACTATATTTAACTTTAATCTATCCATTTGCCTTTTTAAATTTTCTAACCTACCTGCTCGATTAAGGGATCTGACATTCCACGCTCCGATCCGTAGAACGCCAGTTTTCTTTCTCCTGATAACGACGTCCTCCTGAGTAGTCCCCGCCCGGAGATCCGAATGGGGGACTATTTTACCTCCGGAATATTTTACCCAACAGGACGCCATCATCATTTAACCATACTGTAAAGCTGCATGCCCTCTGGAAAAATTACGGCTGTAGTTTCCCCTTGCTTTCAGCCGTTCGCAGTACCAGCACAGCAAGGCCGTTTTGTTTAGTGTTACAAGTCCAGATCAGTCAATCATCCAGACTGTTGCCCCTGCAACTACTGAAAAGGCTGCTGCCCCTCTTCAGGAAGCACACGTCTGTCTGGCCTCTCCACAGATACCTCTCCGTTGTGGTTGCACCTACGGCACGGCTATCTGTATCGCTGAGGCCCAGGCGTATCAGGGTGGTGATTACGGACAGAGGTAGTTCTTCTGGGTACTGATTTCTCAGGATCTATGCACCCAAACTGAGTGAAAATGTAATCATATGTCAGTTCTAGTATAATATATTTGTCCAATGAATACCCGTTTATCATCTGCATTTATTCTTGATGAAGCAATTTTAATGGCCAGTAGTGTATAAGAAAGGAGATCAGATGGAGTGTGGCAATTACAGAGGGGTCACTAAATCTGGGATATAAAATATTCTCTAGTATACTATTCGACAGAATCCTCCCAATCATACAGAGGGACACGGGGCCGTACCAATGCGGATTTCTCCCTGGGAGGTAAACTATAGATCAAATATTCATTTTAAGACATTCCTGAAAAAAAAAAACAAATACGTGGTTGGCACGCATCACCTCTTTATAGATTTCAAAGTAGCTTATGATAGCATAAATAGAGAGCAGGTAAGTCAATCTGTAGATGAACTGGGAATCTCTAGAAAGTTGTTAAGGCTGGTGAGAATGACAATGAGCAAAACACAAGGTAGTATAAGAATTTGAGGAATGATGTCTAATACATTGAGTATTAAAAACGGAATGCGACAACGGGATGTGTAACATCATAGATTAAGGGTCGACCTGCGACAGCAATCGCACAACATGCGTACGGGCCGCTAGACGCCGCCGCGAGCGCTAAGAGTGCATTGCGATCGCAGGCGCGCGTGTTGCGTACGGGCAGTGAGGTACCGCCACGAGCGCAACCGTATATAAGTGCCGACGGAGTTCAGCCAGCATATGTTCACCTTATTCTCTCCTTTGCTGTTTTTAAATGTCTTCTATTGTTTTGTTCTATGTCTTTCGGCTGAAGAGCAGCGCATATGCTGCTGCCAGCCCGCCCCGATGGGGAATTGAAACACAATAAAGAAAAAAAAAAAATCAGCCAGCTCTCATTTTGTTGGCATCTCATTTTTGCCTATTCTCTTATTTGCTTAGTTGCTTATTTCTTATTCGTTTATGGCTCCTGTTATTGTGCTTTCTTTCAGCCATTCTGATTGTTTTGATTTACTCCCAATTGAGAAGGGCTCATTTTGGCATTTCACTTTTGCATGTTTCTCATTTTGCTAATAATATGCTCCTTAGCTTTTTACAGTTGAATTGATTAACATAGTCTCATGTACTGTTTGTTCATTTCAGCCTGTTCATATTTTGATGTTCTTTAAATACTTTGCCGGCCGAAGTGGCCGTGCGGTTAAAGGCGCTGCAGTCTGGAACCGCAAGACCGCTACGGTCGCAGGTTCGAATCCTGCCTCGGGCATGGATGTTTGTGATGTCCTTAGGTTAGTTAGGTTTAACTAGTTCTAAGTTCTAGGGGACTAATGACCTCAGCAGTTGAGTCCCATAGTGCTCAGAGCCATTTTTTTTTTAATACTTTAATCATTATCAGAAGCATTTCTTCCAACTTGTGTAAAGTATTATCGATGTAGGATTTGTTCTGTGACACAGGTGTAAGGTTTTGAATATAAATTATATACGAAACTGTGCTTTAAAAGGAATTTATTTTTTCAGTTTGTACTACATCAGACGACAATTTTGTGATATGAGGGAGAAATTTGAGGGGCGAACCCATGGAAATAGTCTTAAGTGATCCCCTATAGAAATAAAAATTTGTGTGGCACTGAAAGACGTGACACTGTGGGCACCGAAAATTTATATATATAAAATTATACGTTACAGATGCATTGGCATGTCTGCTCTTTAATGCCGGCCTGGAGAGGGTGATGAGAAACACAAATATTTTGAACAGGGGAACGATCTTCAATAAATCAGTGCAGATACTGGCCTAAGCAGGTGACATAGTAGCAAGAACCCAAAAAGCAATGGAAGAGACATTTACTGCACTCGAACTGGCTAGTAGGAACATGGGGTTAATTATTAATGAACAAAAAAATATATGTCAGCTGGAAAAGCACATAGAGAAAATATGCCAAATGCAATAACAATGGGCAATTATGCGTTTGAGAGAGTTGAACGTTTCAAGTACCTGGGATCGACACTTACCCATCTAAATGATACCTCCTATGAAGTTAAGCAGAGATTGATACTAGCCAATAGAGCCTATTTTGCCCTAACAAGACTTCTGTTTTCAATGCTCCTGACTCGTACCACTAAATTAACTATCTATAAATCACTTATACGACCACTGCTTATATGTGCCTCTGAAACCTGGACATTAACAACTAAAGATATTGAAATACTGGATGCATTTGAAAGAAAGGTACTTAGACTAATTATCGGCCCAAACTGTGAAAGAGGAAGATGGAGGAGGAGATACAGCGAGTTGTATATCATATATGAAGACCAACCCATCAGAAGGATAGCGAAATCATCCAGACTGAGGTGGGCGGGACATGTGGCTCGCATGAATGATACAGAAGTACCAAAAATAATATTACAAGGAAAGCCAGGAGGGCAGAGAGGACGTGGTCGACCAAGAGCCAGGTGGGAAGATGGAGTAATCGAAGATCTTAGGAATATGGGTTATAAAAACTGGAGTATCGCCAAAGGACCGAGAGAAGTGTAAGGAAATTGTAGAAGAGGCCAAGGCTCATCATGAGCTGTAGAGCGAAGAAAGAAGAAGAAAATCGTGCAATAGCCTCATCGACGGGTACTGCAGATTTGCTATAAAACAACACTACAGTACCACGAAGAAACAATTTAATGATTTAGTTGACAGTGAAAGAGCAAATAATTACGACGATCGACAGGTTCATTGTTCTATACATCAAGAAGCACTTTATCCTTAATTTGCGGGCATGTAACACGTGAGGAAATTGATGGTACGAACGGTACAGTTTCTGAAGTTACACGCATTATTTCACAGTCAGTTGCTGCAGTTTTCGATGGAATTTTACGAAGAGTTGACTTTAATATATGCGAATCATTAAATTAACTTCAATTAGCAGATGATGATGTATTTAGTACGTCTAATTAATCGTAAACGATAGAAGATGTAACATGCAGAGTTAAAAGATTGGGGTCTAGGGAAGCAGGGGATACAACTCGTCGGCTTTGACCAATGACGTCATACATTACTCATAGATAATAATTTCTTCACTTCCTCCCATAGATAATAAAACAGTTCTGTGTTCCAGATAAGCGCTATCGTTGTACATTAAAATAATTGAATGTGATTTTAAGAGATCGCCACATGTTGCTCAAAATATTCTTTATGTGCATTTATTTAAATAATTGGTTGTTTGCAATTCATTCCATACTTAATTTCATTCTTAGTGATTTGAGGTAATTTGGAATATTAGTTTCGTATTTTAGGACAATTTTTAGTATCTCATTTTCGTTTGTAGATATTGATTTATCTGTTCCGATGAACATAGATGATTTGAGAGAGGCTATGGGCGTAGATATGTTGGCCACGATTTGCTTTTTACAAATGTGTGGTCTCGTTGCCGAGTATGTGGGATGTCGTGAGTGCGGCGAACATATGCGCCTCACAAGTGTATCTCGTCGGCGTACTCACGACTTATTCGTATGGCGCTACAGGAAAGATCGGTTGTGGCGGTCCATTAGACGAGGAACGTGGTTAGAAAAATCTAAGCTCGCCTTGAGAGACATTATGAAAATCACGTACTGATGGTGTTTGAGATATCCTGCGTGGCTGTGTGTCCATGAATATCGTGTGAGTAAGCGTACAGTTGTGGATTGGTACTCTTTTTGCAGGGATACGCGAGACATAGGGGGCCGTTATGGTGTTATGGTCGAAAATGACGAGTCGCATTTTGGCAAAAGGAAGTACAACAGGGGGGAACCTCTGGTGACGATGTAGTGTTTACAGTAGTTCTCAATCGAAGGAAGGAAGCTTTGGCCAGCTTAATTTAAGATCACGTTGCAGAGGGTTCCACTGTAATTTCAGATGGTTTTTGTTCATATAGGGATTTAGGGGAAAGGAGTTATCAGCATCTCGCAGTTAATCACAATACTGAGTTCAGATCATTACCCACAGGGGCTTGCACAAATAGCATAGAGGGTTATTGGTCAGCTGTGAAATCTCTTGTAGGGAAGGAAAACGCCGGATTTCCACACTTCAAAGTCACTTAGACGAATATTCAAGGAGGTGTAGTATTCCCCAAACATATTGACCGTTTAACTGTTTTGTTAAACGTGATGGGCAAATGTACCATCCGAAATATGGTAGCTAATTTCACATTAGGATGGGGAGTGGGGTGAATGTGGGTGTATGCGTGTGTGTGTCTGTGAGTGTTTTCGTAATGTTTTGCTTGTTGTGTATGTGATTTTTGTTGACGTCTTTCTAGGCGAGCCGAACTTCGGTTCTTTTAAGAGGTTCCCGTGTGGTAAGTTCAGTTTTCCATTTTTTTTCTTTTACTGCATTTGACTATTTTGACGTATTTCATTTTTGTATTACGCCATTACGTATGTTTTCGTGTACTCTAGTACGCAATAGAAATTTCGCAGCTGTCGTTCTTCTTTCGTTTCCCAGCACTAGTATCAGTACGATTTTTTTCGGATCTGTACTAGCAATATTAAAGGAGAACGACCGATACAACTAAAATTTATATCCCGTCCTTCAGTTGACCTTTACACTGACACTACCTATTCGAAAAGAACGACATATGTAACATTGATGAGGTTTCATATACAGGGTGTTACAAAAAGATACGGCCAAACTTTCAGGAAACATTCCTCACACACAAATAAAGAAAAGATGTTATGTGGACATGTGTCCGGAAACGCTTAATTTCCATGTTAGAGCTCATTTTAGTTTCGTCAGTATGTACTGTACTTCCTCGATTCACCGCCAGTTGCCGGCCTAAGTGGCCGTGCGGTTCTGGGCGCTGCAGTCTGGAACCGCGAAAAAGCTACGGTCGCAGGTTCGAATCCTGCCTCGGGCATGGAGTTGTGTGATGTCCTTAGGTTAGTTAGGTTTAACTACACTCCTGGAAATGGAAAAAAGAACACATTGACACCGGTGTGTCAGACCCACCATACTTGCTCCGGACACTGCGAGAGGGCTGTACAAGCAATGATCACACGCACGGCACAGCGGACACACCAGGAACCGCGGTGTTGGCCGTCGAATGGCGCTAGCTGCGCAGCATTTGTGCACCGCCGCCGTCAGTGTCAGCCAGTTTGCCGTGGCATACGGAGCTCCGTCGCAGTCTTTAACACTGGTAGCATGCCGCGACAGCGTGGACGTGAACCGTATGTGCAGTTGACGGACTTTGAGCGAGGGCGTATAGTGGGCATGCGGGAGGCCGGGTGGACGTACCGCCGAATTGCTCAACACGTGGGGCGTGAGGTCTCCACAGTACATCGATGTTGTCGCCAGTGGTCGGCGGAAGGTGCACGTGCCCGTCGACCTGGGACCGGACCGCAGCGACGCACGGATGCACGCCAAGACCGTAGGATCCTACGCAGTGCCGTAGGGGACCGCACCGCCACTTCCCAGCAAATTAGGGACACTGTTGCTCCTGGGGTATCGGCGAGGACCATTCGCAACTGTCTCCATGAAGCTGGGCTACGGTCCCGCACACCGTTAGGCCGTCTTCCGCTCACGCCCCAACATCGTGCAGCCCGCCTCCAGTGGTGTCGCGACAGGCGTGAATGGAGGGACGAATGGAGACGTGTCGTCTTCAGCGATGAGAGTCGCTTCTGCCTTGGTGCCAATGATGGTCGTATGCGTGTTTGGCGCCGTGCAGGTGAGCGCCACAATCAGGACTGCATACGACCGAGGCACACAGGGCCAACACCCGGCATCATGGTGTGGGGAGCGATCTCCTACACTGGCCGTACACCACTGGTGATCGTCGAGGGGACACTGAATTGTGCACGGTACATCCAAACCGTCATCGAACCCATCGTTCTACCATTCCTAGACCGGCAAGGGAACTTGCTGTTCCAACAGGACAATGCACGTCCGCATGTATCCCGTGCCACCCAACGTGCTCTAGAAGGTGTAAGTCAACTACCCTGGCCAGCAAGATCTCCGGATCTGTCCCCCATTGAGCATGTTTGGGACTGGATGAAGCGTCGTCTCACGCGGTCTGCACGTCCAGCACGAACGCTGGTCCAACTGAGGCGCCAGGTGGAAATGGCATGGCAAGCCGTTCCACAGGACTACATCCAGCATCTCTACGATCGTCTCCATGCGAGAATAGCAGCCTGCATTGCTGCGAAAGGTGGATATACACTGTACTAGTGCCGACATTGTGCATGCTCTGTTGCCTGTGTCTATGTGCCTGTGGTTCTGTCAGTGTGATCATGTGATGTATCTGACCCCAGGAATGTGTCAATAAAGTTTCCCCTTCCTGGGACAATGAATTCACGGTGTTCTTATTTCAATTTCCACGAGTGTAGTTCTAAGTTCTAGGGGACTAATGATCTCAGAAGTTGAGTCCCATAGTGCTCAGAGCCATTTTGAACCACCGCCAGTTGGCCCAATTGAAGGAAGGTAGTGTTGACTTCGGTGCTTGTGTTGACATGCGACTCATTGCTCTACAGTACTAGCATCAAGCACATCAGTACGTAGCATCAACAGGTTAGTGTTCATCACGAACGTGGTTTTGCAGTCAGTGCAATATTTACAAATGCGGGGTTGGCATTTGCCCTTTTGATGTATGGATTAGCACGGGACAATAGCCGCGGCGCGGTACGTTTGTATCGAGACAGATTTCCAGAACGAAGGTGTCCCGACAGGAAGACGTTCGAAGCAATTGATCGGCGTCTTAGGGAGCACGGAATATTCCAGCCTATGACTCGCGACTGGGGAAGACCTAGAACGACGAGGACACCTGCAATGGACGAGGCAATTCTTCGTGCAGTTGACGACAACCCTAATGTCAGCGTCAGAGAAGTTGCTGCTGTACAAGGTAACGTTGACCACGTCACTGTATGGAGAGTGCAACGGGAGAACCTGTTGTTTCCGTACCATGTACAGCGTGTGCAGGCACCATCAGCAGCTGATTGGCCTCCACGGGTACACTTCTGCGAATGGTTCATCCAACAATGTGTCAATCATCATTTCAGTGCAAATGTTCTCTTTACGGATGAGGCTTCATTCCAACGCGATCAAATTGTAAATTTTCACAATCAACATGTGTGGGCTGACGAGAATCCGCGCGCAATTGTGCAATCACGTCATCAACACAGATTTTCTGTGAACGTTTGGGCAGACATTGTTGGTGATGTCTTGATTGGGCCCCATGTTCTTTCACCTACGCTCAATGGAGCACGTTATCATGATTTCATACGGGATACTCTATCTGCGCTGCCAGAACATGTGCCGTTACAAGAGCTCCTGCACATTTCAGTCGAAGTGTTCGTACGCTTCTCAACAACAGATTCGGTGACCGATGGATTGCTAGAGGCGGACCAATTCCATGGCCTCCACGCTCTCCTGACCTCAACCCTCTTTATTTTCATTTATGGGGGCATTTGAAAGCTCTTGTCTACGCAACCCCGGTACCAAATGTAGAGACTGTTCGTGCTCGTATTGTGGCCGGCTGTGATACAATACGCCATTCTACAGGGCTGCATCAGAGCATCACGGATTCCATGCGACGGTGGGTGGATGCATGTATCCTCGCTAACGGAGGACATTTTGAACATTTCCTGTAACAAAGTGTTTGAAGTCACGCTGATACGTTCTGATTAATGTGATTTGAAGAGAAGTAATAAAATGAGCTCTAACATGGAAAGTAAGCGTTTCCGGACACATGTCCACATAACATATTTTCTGTCTTTGTGTGTGAGGAATGTTTCCTAAAAGTTTGGCCGTACCTTTTTGTAACACCCTGTATAGTTCAACTTAACAACAGAATTAATGCTAACGAAAACGAAGAAATCGACGTACGCTAAACTTGTTTCCCGTACTGCAGTTAACCAATACAGTTCGAATGAGGTTCGAGATACAACCCATATATATGTGACGTGAGGTAAGTATTCTATGCGACCAATATTTCCATTCATTTTTCCCCTTCATTTTCCACAGAAATAATACGATACAAAGACGCGATATCCTTAACGTGAAAATACTACTTGCTTTGATATATGTCAACTATATTTCTCGTCTGACGTATTCCTTTGTTTCTGAACAGTCTTGTCAGCTCTTTCATCTATGGAATAAATGCTCTCTGGCCATTTCTGACGTCATTGGTCAAAGCCGACGGGTTGTATACCCTGCTTCACTAGACCCAAAGATTGTATAAAACTCATATTTAATTAAATTTGAAATGGTTGAAATTTATTGAGACGTTCAATAAGGATACTCTTTCCATACAACATTCAAAGCTAAGATTAATAACTACTGGAAACAAGAGAATATCAGTCCAAATACAGTCTTTCGACTTTCATCGAAACAACTACTCCCATCAGCCACTTCTTCGAGAGTCTTCTCAGAATTAAAGACTAACACTTACTGTGTCACATAAGGCGAAGACAGTGGCGTAAGAGGTCGTGTACTTATGACAGTCACTGCCGCAAATTACTTCTCACCGAAATGAAACACAGCACTAAGCAACGACAACTGTAGTGTCAGGCCTATCGTACACATTATAATCTGACCTCTAAAGTTGGCAGCGAGAAAATAAACATATCAGCAGTTCGAATTCCAGCAACCTCTACCGATTTAATATTACGGGGACTAGAAGTCAAGAAACTGAGGCTACATTGTACTGGGGTGAGAATACGAACTGCACTGGCACTAAGACGAAACCTGACCCACCTTATTTTTCACAGCCTTGTATTTTGCCGGCGGGCCAGACCAGGCTATGAAGTCAAGTTCTGCTGTAGTCGCCCGCAGTCTCATGGCAGTCAACGTGTTGATTACACGTAAACAGAAACAACTGTTTCAAATAGCATTTCAGTCTATTTAGAAGACACCTACGATTAAAAGGCAAATTATTTTTCTTGCAAAATTACAGCTTAATGTCTGATATTCATCTTTAGTCGTTAGAAATTAACGAAATATGTTATTTCTTGTGATATCCGCATGGAAAACGTGTGTTTCAGAACACCCCAGATACACACTCGACTTTTCGAACATCTACACGAACGAACACAGAGATCACGTGTCACGGAAACTTCGTAAGAAAATGTACAATTGGCAGTAACTCGATTTTCCTGTAATTGCAAGACATACAAAATTCATGCTCCTCTAACACAAACTGTCTTAAACAAGCCTTGATAAACCGTGTGGGTAACTGGTTTGCAAAATCAAGTTACGCTGACCATCACTGCAGTTTTGAAGATCTTCATACAAGTTATACAGGCCTGTGAGACCTTATGTTATGCATCCACAGATAAGTACACTCCATTGGAGGCCGCTGTTTTGGGTGTCACGGACTGGCAGAACTCAGATATTTATTGCTGGCTTACCTTCTGCCTGCTACCGATGTTCGTCTTCTGACTGCAGTTCTCGGGTTTCTTAATTTTGCGGAGTGTTGCTCGCCGGTCGCCTCGTCCCAGACTGATGCTCAGCAACGGCGTGGGTCGCTGCGGGGGATCCCTGTATTGTTGAGGACTGCGTAACGTCGAGATATCTTTGTCTTAGAGGTTATGCGGAAAAAGATGACCGTAAATTAAAGAAACTATGCAGCGTTAATAGTATGGGACAACTAAACTGGCACGACTGGGCCAATGTTACCAACTTAAGATGACTCTGGAATTTAAAAGAAATAGAAAAAATTATGAATTATTCAAACGAACAGCAAAAGTGGAAAATTTCGTAAAATTTCTAACTTAAAGTAATGAAAGATTGTTCCAGGAATTTCGGACTTCAAAATACACGAATTATCCGCCCCCTTTACCAGGTGAGAGATCAGTCTGAATTAGCATATGAAAATCACTTAATCGAATATGTAGAACGAAAGGGACCAAATGTTAGCTAGTGTTTGGGCCAAGGCTATGAGGTAGCTCACCCGTCATGAGTGGTTTATACAACGGTGTGAAAAGAAAAAGGAAGCTGCAACTGAAATTTAGTCTATAAAGGCGCTGTACAGGCTAATAGGCTAATCAAGAAACAGCCCCGTATTTCGAAATACTTGAGATTATCTATAAAGTTTTTGGTCACAGTATGCCACGGCAGTAGGATTTGAAAATTAGTACCGTGATTATTTCGAAGATGACGCTAAAGGCACCAAATCCAACGAGTTGAGTGGCGGATAAGAAACCATCTATGCAATTACAGATTTGCTGATTTTCTTAAGCTTCTGGCAAACATAATTCGTAAGAGTGAGATGTGTAACAAAAAAAACTGTGGTAAACGTTTTTGAAACATAATCGTACCGTCTCCAGATTAAATATAAACCACTAGAAGTAATTAATACACTACCGAAGGCATTACAGTCTGAGTAAGGACTTTGCAGCTGATTTTTTTCGTTGTGGCGCTGTCAGAAACAAAAATGAAAGGTTTGGATATAGCAGTCTGTCAACCAGGTGGTCATTAGCGACAGAGGGCAAACTTGGGTAGGTGAAGGCTGGGTAAGGAAATCGGCCGTGTCCTTTTCAAAGGAACCATCCAGGCATTTGTCTAAACTGATTTGGAGGGAAATCATTGAAAACCTACAGCTGATTGACCGGACTGGGATTGGAATCACCGTCCTCCCGAACGCAAGTCCAGTGTGCTAACTACTGCGACATATCGCTCGATTTGTGTCAGAAAGGATCGTAGTATAAAGGACTTGAGGAAACTTTCGACATCTGTGAAAGAAGGGCCATTGAGCGTAATTTTGCTGACAAACAAATTAAAGTAGTAGTGAAGCATTTGGACAAGACTTGCGTGGACAAGAGCTTGACAGAGCCTGTAACTGAGAGTCTAGTGACACATTTTTTGTTCAGTGATTGGCAATATTTATTCGCAATTAAATACCTGGTTTTAAGGAAGGAACTACAGGGGGGAGGGGGGGTAGAGGAACAAAAATACACAACTGGCCATTAAAATTGCTACACCAAGAAGAAATGCAAATCATAAACGGGTATTCTGTGGACAAATATATTATACTATAACTGACATGAGATTACATTTTCACGCAATTTGGGTGCATAGATGCTGAGAAATCAGTACCCAGAACAACCACCTCTGGACGTAATAACGGCCACGATACGCCAGGGCATTGAGTCAAACAGAGCTTGGATAGCTTGTACAGGTACAGCTGCCCATGCAGCTTCAACACGATACCACAGTTCATCAAGAGTAGTGACTGGCCTATTGTGACGAGCCAGTTGCTCGGCCACCAGTGACTAGACGTTTTCAGTTGATGAGAGATCTGGAGAATGTGCTGGCCAGGGCAGCAGTCGAACATTTTCTGTATCCAGAAAGGCCTGTACAGGACCTGCAACATGCGGTTGTGCATTATCCTGTTGAAATGTAGGGTTTCGCAGGGATCGAATGAAGGGTAGAGCCACGGATCGTAACACATGTGAAATGTAACGTCCTCTGTTCAAATTGCCGTCAATGCGAACAAGAGGTAGCCGAGACGTGTAACCAATGGCACCCCATACCATCATGCCGGGAGATACGCCAGTATGGCGATGACGAATACACGCTTCCAGTGTGCGTTCACCGCGATGTCACCAAACACGGATGGGACCATCATGATGCTGTACACAGAACCTTGATTCATCCGAAAAAATGACTTTTTGCCATTCGTGAACCCAGGTTCGTCGTTGAGTACACCATCGCAGGCACTCCTGTCTGTGATGCAGCGTCAAGGGTAACCGCAGCCATGGTCTCCGAGATGATAGTCCATACTGCTGCAAACGTCGTCGAACATTTCGTGTAGATGGTTGTTGTCTTGCAAACGTCCCCATCTGTTGACTCAGGGATCGAGACGTGGCTGCACGATCCGTTACAGCCATGCGGATAGGATGCCTGTCATCTCGATTACTAGTGATACGAGGCCGTTGGGATCCAGCACGGCGTTCCTTATTACCCTCCTGAACCCATTATCTCCATATTCTGCTAACAGTCATTGGATCTCGACCAACGCGAACAGCAATGTCGCGATACGATAAACCGCAGTCGCGATAGGCTACAATCCGACCTTTATCAAAGTCGGAAACGTGATGGTACGCATTTCTCCTCCTTACACGAGGCATCACAACAACGTTTCACCAGGTAACGCTGGTCAACTGTTGTATGTGTATGAGAAATCGGTTGGAAACTTTCCTCATGTCAACACGATTTAGGTGTCACCACCGGCTCCAACCTTGTGTGAATGCTCTGAAAAGCTAATCATCTGCATATCACAGCATCTTCTTCTTGTCGGCTAAATTTCGCGTCTGTAGCACGTCATCTTCGTGGTGTAGCAATTTTAATGGCCAGTAGTGTACAAAAATACTGAAACATCGAAATCACATTACCATTCCCTATATGCTGCAGGCATTGTATATGCAAAACAGCTTCCAGTCGTGTCGGAACTCATAAATAAATACTGGTCCTGTTTGGTTTTAAGGGAATCATACCACTCTTCCAGCAAAATAGTGGCAAGTTCAAATAACGATGACGGAGGAGGATGGCGATCACAAACCCTTTCATCCAAAGTAGACCATAAAGGCTCAGTGTTATTGAGATCTTGTGACTATGTTGGCCAGGGGTGATGCAACAATCCATTCTTGTGTACCAGTCCTGTAGAAGGGAGCTGTGTGAACAAGGGCTCTGTCGTCTTTGGACACTGCATCATCGTTGGCGAACAAACATTGTACCTTGGTATAGACCTGATCACCCAAAACGGTTACATAATCCATGGCAGTAATACGGACTTGCAGAGTAACTATGAGGCCCATGGAACACCACGATAAGGCAGCCCAAATCATCACGGAACGCGTGGCACATCTCGCTCTTGGTAGGTAAACTCGGTTAGAAGTTGAAACAGTGTGAAACAAGACTCATCCGACCAAAATGGTTCAAATTGCTCTGAGCACTATGGGACTTAACATCTGAGGTCATCAGTCCCGTAGAACTTAGAACTACTTAAACCTAACTAACCTAAACTAAGGGAGGACGACGGTTCAATCCCGCGTCCGGCCATCCTGATTTAGGTTTTCCGTGATTTCCCTAAATCGCTCCAGGCAAATGCCGGGATGGTTCCTTTGAAAGAGCACGGCCGACTTCCTTCCCCGTCCTTCCCTAGTCCGATGAGACCAATGTCCTCGCTGTTTGGTCTCTTCCCCCAAACAATCCAAACAAATCCAATCCTAAACCTAACCGTAGCAGTCGCGCGGTTTGAGACTAAAGTGCCTAGAACCTCTCGGCCACCCCGGCCGGCTCATCCGACCAAATGACTTTCTTCCTCTGCTTCATTGTCCAGTTTTTATGGATTCAGCTTCACGTTTTCCTGTTACGGGTATTTGCGTCATTGATGAGTGTTTTAAGGATACCAACTCATCCTGCAATTCCCTGCTTACAGAGTTCCTTCTGTGCTGCTTTAGTGACGACAACGTTCGCCAGTACAGCATTCAGTTCTGCGGCTACTTCTGTAGTTGTTGTCCTCTTGTTTTTCGTCACAATCCTCTTCATCGACCGTCTGTCGCTACTATCCAACAGAAAATTTTGTCCGCGTTGTGATATAGCGGATGACGGGTTTCCATTTACCCTGTATGGTGTGTATATCTGCGATACAGTGCCTCCTGAAACACCAAACACCTCGGCTACCTTGGTCACGGAAGAATCCATCAAACGAGCACCAACAATTTGCCCGAGTTCCAGTTGATCGACATAATGCACTCACAATCACACAAAACTCTGCAATGGTCACGACGGACACTTGTAACGTATTGTACAGGTGACTTTCGTGGTCAAATACAATAGCTTAAACTGCAGGCTTGGCTAGCATCTGTATTTATATTCCAGCACGCACTTCTCGCGGCGTTTCCATTTTATGTCTAACCCCGGTATCTATCGCCTTTGACGAAGATCTTAAAAATGAAGCAATCAAGTTTTCCAATGATATTTCCTCTTATATTTCCTCTCTATGTCTAGCACAGCTAATATCGATAAGAACTTTATTTAAAGACGTTATCATGAATCCAGCACAACTTACGGCTGTTGCAAGAGCTGAGCGTTATCTTTCCAAGTTAAAATTATTTCTAATCAAACATTTATATTCTGCAAAGATGATACGAAAGGCCACATGTTAATTTGACTGGCGAGAAAGTGTAACAGAAATGTTGAAATACCTTAACTGGCACAGGTCAAAGCAACACGCCGTACGTCTCTCGAGAACGTGCTCAGAAAACGCCAAGACTCATCTCTCAACGTAGAAACCATGACAGTTCTTCGACTCGCTGCGCGTGTAACTCGCAGAGACAGTGCAAATAATATTATGGGAATAACATCACGCGCAGAGGCATTCATTCTTCTCACGCTGCATCCGCGAATGGAAGAGGAACAGTTTTCAAGGTACAGAACAGTAGTCCCCCCTCCCCGTAGTTCATTCCTTAAAACCAGGTATTTAATTGCCAATAAATATTGCCAATCATTGAACAAAAAAAGTGTCACTGGACTCCTAGTTACAGGCTCTGTCAAGCTCTTGTCCACGCAAGTCTTGTCCAAATGCTTCTCTACTGCTTCATTTTGTTTGTCAGAAAATTTACACTAAATGGCTCTTCTTTCACAGATGTCGAAAGTTTCCTCAAGTCGAAACTTCCTGGCAGATTAAAACTGTGTGCCCGACCGAGACTCGAAATCGGGACCTTTGCCTTTCGCGGGCAAGTGCTCTACCAACTGAGCTACCGTAGCACGACTCACGGCCGGTACTCACAGCTTTACTTCTGCCAGTACCTCGTCTCCTACCTTCCAAACTTTACAGAAGCAGTTTTAATCTGCCAGGAAGTTTCATATCAGCGCACACTACGCTGCAGAGTGAAAATCTCATTCTTTCCTCAAGTCCTTTATACTACGATCCTTTCTGACACAATTCGAGTGATATTTCGCAGTAATTAGCACACTGGACTTGCATTCGAGAGGACGGTGATTCAAATCCCAGTCCGGTCAATTAGCTGTAGGTTTTCCATGATTTCCCTCCAAATCAGTTTAGGCAAATGCCTGGATGGTTCCTTTGAAAAGGACACGGCCGATTTCCTTACCCAGCCTTCAACTAACAAAGTTTGCGCTCTGTCGCTAATGACCACATGGTCGACAGAACGTTAAGCCTGGACTGGCCCGCCGGCAAAATACAAGGCTGTGAAAAATAAGGTGGGTCGATTTTCGTCTTAGTGCCAGTGCAGTTCGTATCCTCACCCCAGTACAATGTAGCCTCAGTTTCGTGACTTCTAGTCCCTGTAATATTAAATCGGTAGAGGTTGCTGGAATTCGAACTGCTGATATGTTTATTTTCTCGCTGCCAACTTTAGCGGTCAGATTCTAATGTGTGCAATAGGTCTGACACTGTAGGTGGCGTTGTTTAGTGCTGTGTTTTATTTCGGTGACAAGTAATTTGCGGCAGTGACTGTCGTAAGTACACGACTTCTTACGCCATTGTCTACGCCTGATGTGACACAGTAAATGTTAGTCTTTAATTTTGAGAAGACTCTCGAAGAAGTGGCTGATGGGAGTAGTCGTTTCGATAGAAGTCGAAAGACTGTGTTTGGACTGATATTCACTTGTTTCCAGTAGTTATTAATCTTAGCTTTGAATGTTGTGTGGAAAGAGTATCTTCATTGAACGTATCAATAAATTTAAACCATTTCAAATTCAATTAAATATGACTTTTACACGATCTTTTAACTCTTCGTGTTATATCTTCTATCGTTTACGATTAATTAGACGTACTAAACACATCATCGTCTTCTAACTGAAGTTGATTTAATGATTCGCATACATTAACGTCAAAATGATTTGCAAAGCCAACTTTGATTATTTTAAGGCAGGGAAACACTTAACTTGACTGGGCGACTTTACTCATTTTTGCATTTTAGTTTTTCATTTTTCTTCGTTTGTTTCTTTCGGGAGTTATGGACCTCTCATCGTCGGCAATGCCCCGGTTGCCACAGCCTAATTACGCCCCTGAGCTAACGTATAGCGAGAAGTGAGGAGTTGTGGCGGCAGAATCGCTTTTAGGCATTGTCCCAGGTAACTGGATGGGCTCATATGTCACTCCTCTTTGGACGTGTCTGGGTAGGTGTCACTGTCTGCACAAAACTGGTGTCCACATCTTTCTGATCACCTGTACGATTAAATTCTAGGCTGGGGCTCAAGAGCTCTTACCCTGAAATTTTTCTTCTGCACAGTGTCAGTCTGTAAAGAAGGTTGTTGCGACACCTGTGCTACTAAGCAAGTGAAGATCGCTCTGTAGGATATTTCACAGTTAATTTTAAAGCTGACAAGTCTATGCGTCAGTTTTTTCGACAACTAACGGATAGACAACCATTGCAGTGTTAAAAGGTACAGGATAAATGAAATTCTGTGTCTCTCAAGTTGGATCTGGAACATTGATTGGGGTAATAAAACCCTAGTCCTCCTATTTGTGGAGATTGGGAACGTGGTGACAAGTACATAAACTCTAGAACTCCTGGAATAATTTCAACGAAACTTTGTATACGTATAGCTTAGTATCGAGGGAAAAAAATCTGTGGTGGATGAGACACCACTAGCACTCCAAAATATGGGATTGAGAGAATGGTGAGACGTACACTTAAGCAAGACCTGAAATAATTTCAAGCAAACTTTGATACGAATAGCAACATCTGGAAAAAGGTGTTGAACATTTTCGTACTGCTAAGGTGCTTTTTGCCATTTCCAATGACATTTCGCCCTTATAGTTTCGTGTGGATGGGGCTGGAAAGAAAAATAGTGGTATATCCATATTATATGGGTCTTTATGCTGAATATGTGGAACTGTTTCACCTAAACTTGTTATACATATACAGTGCGGTCAAGCAATCTGGAAATCTTGTACAGGTGTCGCAGGGGACATGTGTTGAGATGTAACTGTTAAGAAAAAAGTTCGATATGTTTCGCAGTTTCCGAGTTACTTAGCATTGAAGTGAGCCACCCAGGTCCTGGCCCACGCAAATTCAAGTAGCCTGTCAGAGAAAGTGTCGCCAGCCTTTTTTTTTTTTTTTTGCTTCCTCAAACCCAGAAAAAATAGTTTTTACTCGCCTATCTTAAATCTATCACTTTCGAGAAAGATAAATTTTAACCGCTAATGAGCTTTTGAACAAGAGGTAACTCGATTGACCCACGGACGTCTGTGTGTTACCACATTTAAGCGCGTACAAGTGCTTGAATTTGCGTTCCCGACGACCTCACTGGATAACTTCAATGATAAACAACTCGGAAACGGCGCAATATATCGAATTTTTTCTTAAGAACTATTTCTCAGCACTTCATGCCCTGCAACACCACTACAACCTTTTCACACTGTTTCTGTCCACCCTGCATATTACTATCTCGAAAAGTACCTAGCGGTAAGACTTACTTAGAACCGCTCAAAGGTGGGAGATTGTGCAAGGGAAGGTATGAGGGGTAGTCATAAAATTTTAATTCCACCTCGAAAAATTCTAGCTGCGATCATCAAACTTGTTGACGGTTTTAGTCTTTCTCTATGTAGGGTGGTCCATTGATCGCGACCAGGCCAAATATCTCACGAAAAAAGCGTCAAACGAAAAAACTACATCGAACGAAACTTGTCTAGCTTGAAAGGGGAAACCAGATGGCGCTATGATTGTCCCGCTAGATGGCGCTGCCATAGGTCAAACGGATATCAACTGCGCTTTTTTTAAATAGGAACGCCCATTTTTTATTACATATTCGTGTAGTACGTAAAGAAATATGATTGTTTTAGTTGGATCACTTTCTTCGCTTTGTGATAGATGGCGCTGTAATAGTCACAAACATATGGCTCACAATTTTAGACGAACAGTTGGTAAAAGGTAGGTTTTTTTAATTAAAATACAGAAAGTAAGTACGTTTGAACATTTTATTTCGGTTGTTCCAATGTGATACATGTACCTTTTTGAACTTATCATTTCTGAGAACGCATGCTGTTACAGCGTGATTACCTGTAAATACCACATTAATGCAATAAATGCACGAAATGATGTCCGTCAACCTCAATGCAAATGGCAATACGTGTAACGGCATTCCTCTCAACAGCGAGTAGTTCGCCTTCCGTAATGTTCTCACATGCATTGACAATGCGCTGACGGATGTTTTCAGGCTTTGTCGGTGGATCACGATAGCGGATGTCCTTCAACTTTCCCCACAGAAAGATATCCGGGGACGTCAGATCCGGTGAACGTGCGGGCCATGGTATGGTGCTTAAACGACCAATCCACCTGTCATGAAATATGCTATTCAGTACCGTTTGAACTGCACGCGAGCTATGTGCCGGACATCCATCATGTTGGAAGTACATCGACATTATGTCATGCAGTGAAACATCTTGTAGTAACATCGGTAGAACATTACGTAGGAAATCAGCATACATTGTACCATTTAGATTGCCATCAATAAAATGGGGGCCAATTATCCTTCCTCCCATAATGCCACACCATACATTAACCCGCCAAGGTCGCTGATGTTCCACTTGGCGCAGCCATCGTGGGTTTTCCGTTGCCCAATAGTGCATATTATGCCGGTTTACGTTGCCGCTGTTGGTGAATGACACTTCGTCGCTAAATAGAACGCGTGCAGAAAATCTGTCATCGTCCCGTAATTTCTCTTGTGCCCAGTGGCAGAAGTGTACACTACGTTCAAAGTCGTCCGGTAGCGTTCTCGCTTCCCGCGCCCGGGTTGCCGGGTTCGATTCCCGGCGGGGCCAGGGATTTTCTCTGCCTCGTGATGACTGGGTGCTGTGTGCTGTCCTTAGGCTAGTTAGGTTTAAGTCGTTCTAAGTTCTAGGGGACTGATGACCATAGATGTTAAGTCCCATAGTGCTCAGAGCCATCTGAACCATCAAAGTCGTCGCCATTCAATTCCTTGTGCATATAAATATGGTACGGGTGCAGTCGATATTGATGTAGCATTCTCAACACCGACGTTTTTGTGATTCCCGATTCTCGCGCAATTTGTCTGCTACTGACGCGCGGATTAGCCGCGACAGCAGCTAAAACACCTACTTGGGCATCATCATTTGTTGCGGGTCGTGGTTGACGTTTCACATGTGGCTGAACACTTCATGTTTCCTTAAATAACGTAACTATCCGGCGAACGGTCCGGACACTTGGGATGAGCCGCCCTGTGTGGCCGAGCGGTTCTAGGCGCTTCAGTCTGGAATCGCGCGACCGCTACGGTCGCAGGTTCGAATTCTGCCTCGGGCATGGATGTGTGTGATGTCCTTAGGTTAGTTAGGTTTAAGTAGTTCTAAGTTCAAGGGGACTGATGACCTCAGATGTTAAGTCCCATAGTGCTCAGAGCCATTGGAACACTTGGATGATGTCGTCCAGGATACCGAGCGGCATACATAGCACACGCCCGTTGGGCATTTTGATCACAATAGCCATACATCAACACGATATCGACCTCTTCCGCAATTGGTAAACGGTCCATTTTAACACGGGTAACGTATCACGAAGCAAATACCGTCCGCACTGGCGGAATGTTACGTGATACCACGTACGTATACGTTTGTGACTATTACAGCGCCATGTACCCTAAAGCGAAAAAAGTGGTCCAACTAAATATTCATATTTCTTTACGTACTACACGAATATGTAATAAAAATGGGGGTTCCTATTTAAGAAACCGCAGTTGATATCCGTTTGACATATGGCAGCGCCATCTAGCGGGCCAACCATAGCGCCATCTGGTTTCCCCCTTCAATTCAGACGAGTTTCGTTCTTTGTAGTTTTTTCGTTTTATGCTTATTTCGTGAGATATTTGGTCCGGTCACTATCAATGGACCACTCATTATGTTCATCCTTCAATGCGATACATTTTCCCCGACGATGGATGACCTGTGGTAGACCTTGGTGATAGATATTTGCATTTTTATCTGTCCACGAATGGTTCTATCTCGAAAATTACCTCGTCCTCATTCTGGAAAGCCCACCACCGAATAGTTCGTTTACCCGTGGAAAGAGGAAGAGTTTACTGAGTACCATGGCACGAGGGTACGGAGGACGGGGAAAAACTTGATAGCCTCATGAAACAGCACATGCGGGTGTGCCGAACGAGGTCGGCGTTTTCGTCGAACAACACCCTCTTGGCCCGCTACGATTCGTCTTTATGCTTTAATCTCGTCAGGTGGTTTCGGTAGTTTGCTACCGTAACAGTTTGCGTATTACGTTTATAATCTACACTGTCCTGTCACATTAATGTGACAGCCTGTCAAAAGACTGAATAGCCAACTTTGGCAGCGCGCGCGCTGCGAGACATGCAGCAAGACAGTCAGTGAGGTTCTAGAAGGTACCGGCAGGGATGTGGAGCTATGTCGACTCCTGTGCTGCGGGCAGTTGTGCTAGATTTTCCTATGGAGATGGTCCCACAGATTCTCGACTGGCTTTAATTCCGGGGAAATTGGTGGCAAGGGGAATGCGGTAAACTCATCTTGCTGCTCATCGAACCATGCCCGTACATTACAGGCTGTGTGATACGTTGCATTGTCCTGCAGCTTGTTGCGATCGTGACGAGGAAAAACAGTCTGCATGTAGCGGTGGACACGGTCCCCAAGGATAGATGTATACTCGTCTTAATCCATTGTGCCTTCCAGAATAACGAGATCGCCCAGGAGATGACTTCTGCCCTGGACTATTCTGACTGTTGCAGGTTGCTTGTATTGTATTGTACTGTATGTTAACCGGGGGCCTAGAATCGACGGAAAGGTTCCATCCCCACCACAGCCGCAGTGGTCCACAGCCCCACGACGACTACCGCAGTCCACTTCACCCCTCCGCCGCCCCACACCGAACCACTCTTTCAGGGTTATTGTGCGGTTCGGCCCCCGGTGGAACCCCCCCCCCCCCCCCCGGGAACGTCTCACACCAGACGAGTGTAACCCCTATGTTTGCGTGGTAAAGTAATGGTGGTATAGGCGTACATGGAGAACTTGTTTGCGCAGCAATCGCCGACATAAGGTAGCTGAAGCGGAGTAAGGGTAACCAGCCCGCATTCGCCGAGGAAGATGGAAAACCACCCAAAAACCATCCACAGACTGGCCAGCTCACCTGACCTCGACCTAAGTCCGCCAGGCGGATTTGTACCGGGGACCAGGCGCTCCTTCCCAATCAGGAAAGCCGTGAGTTAGATATCAACTAGCGAATAGATGTGCAAGGGTCGAGCAACTGAATGTCCAGATGAACCAAGGAGCAGCCAACTATGTCCTCAACGACCGTTCAACGAACGTTGCTGCGTATGGGCCTCTGCGCCTGTGCTAACCGCCATTCATCAATGACAAAGCCTAGAATTTGCACACCAGCACCGCAACTAGACGTCCACTGAGTGGCGACAAGTGGTCTTTTCAGATGAAACACGTTTGACACTCCATCGGACAGATGGCCACTGGGGTATACGGCCATATGCCCCAATGGCCATCTGTCCAATGGAGCGTCAAACGTGTTCGTTGAACGGCCGTTGAGGACATAATTGGCTGCTCCTTGGTGCATCTGGACATTCAATTGTTCGACACTTGCACGTCTATTCGCTAGTACGCGTCTCCATAGCCGTCGTTCACCCCTCCCATCTATAGCCCGTCGTGCGTCACAGTTGTCTCGGCGCCAGTTCTGAACAGGGTCATCTTGCAATCTACAGTATACTTTAACCAAGAGATACGAGGACAGGCAACAAGCGTCGCCATTTAGAAAATGCTTCCGCCCTTGGCGTGAAAGACAATGGTCCCGCCCTTTTGGACGCCAGGTAAATCGCTCTGTGTCTACATTACGACAACGACTGCATTGCTTCCCGCTCTCCCCCCCAGCCCCCCCCCCCCCCCACCCAACCTGAACCCCAACATGCTTTATGTATCCTCCACAGCTAATAGCGTCTGTAACTATTTATTGCACCTTGACGTGGAACATGGGCGATGGTCACATTAATGTGCCTGCGCTGGGTAAAAAAACATTTACCATTACCAGGCTCTCTGGTGCTTTTTTCGACGGTGTTGAACCATCTTGATAGGCCTGATGAAGCTGCATGAATTCCGCTACTGCTTCGGCTCGGCAAACTTTTTCTATGGGCGTGAACAGTCGCAGAATCTAACGGAAGGTGACGACTGACCATATGGTTTTATCCTGAGACTTAGCTATTCTATCTGCATACCACATACTTTTTGCCTTCGTAATAACATTTTTAAGCACCTTACAATAGTGTTTGTAATGGGCTGCTGCATTTAGATTTTGACTGTTTCTAACGTTTTGATATAATTGCCACTTTGTTCTACAAGATATTCTTACCCCTCTAGTCAGCCACCCTGGCTGCCTGTTTGTGCTAGTACCCTGTTTTGAACGTTCTAATGGAAAGCAACTTTCAAAGAGCACGAGAAAAGTCTTGAGAAAAGCATTATATTTATCGTCTACTGTATCAGCGCTATAAACATCTTGCCACTCTTGTTCCTTAATAAGGTTTACAAAGGTCTCTACAGCAACTGGATCAGTTTTCCTAAACAGCTGATGACCATATTTAACACGTGTTGCAGCACAAAAATCTTTTAGAGATAAAATTTGTGCATCATGACCTGAAAGGCCATTCACCTTTTTGCTAACAGAATGCCCTTCTAGTAATGAGGAATGAACAAAAATGTTGTCTATGGTTGTTCTACTGTTCCCTTGCACTTTCGTTGGAAAGAATACGGTTTGCATAAGATTATATGAATTAAGGAGGTCTACCAGCATCCTCTTCCTTGCACAATCACTTATACAATTAATATTGAAGTCACCACAAATAACTAACTTTTTGTATTTCCTATAAAGTGAACCAAGAACCTCCTCTAGCTTTAGCAAAAATGTTGTGAAATCGGAGTCTCGGGATCTATAAATAACAAAAGTCAGAAGTTTAGCTCCATTAAATTTAACCACACTTGCACAACATTCAAACACCTTTTCAGTGCAGTACTTTGAAACATCAATTGACTCAAATGGGATGCCGTTTTTCACATACATGGCTACTCCCCCACACCGCAAAGAGCTCCCCGAAAAGCTTCCAGCCAACCTGTATCCTGGTAAAGGAAGCCTCTGAATTATCTCCTTATTTAAGAAGTGTTCAGATATACCAATAATTTCAGAGTCAACATCTATAAGCAGTTCACTAACTTTATCTCTAATACCCTGTATATTTTGATGAAATATACTAATTCCCTCATTACTCGGATACCTAAGCTTTGTCAAAAGTGGTTCCTTTGTTAGAGAGACTTTCCTTAAGCAGGAATACCTATCAGCTGACTTCAATCTAAAAAAGGTGCAGCTCTAACACCCACTACTGCAGCAATTTTTCCATGAGTGATCCCACCAACCCCACCTATGCTGTCACCTATAAGCTTTGCCAACCTCCCCTTCCCATACCTGTTGAGGTGCAGGCCATGTCTAGTGAAACCCGTCCTGCTGATAGACTCCACCGACACCACTGAAATGTGACCCATGCTTTCTGTCATCAGCGCACCCCCAAGTCTCATGTTATTACGCCTGACGGCTGTATTAAGATGAGGCCGATCGTGACGCTGAAACAGTTCCATGAAATGCACATTCGTGTTGCCAGTCTGAGGGGCTATCTTTTCCAGGTCACCATCTATGTCATACTCCCCATCCCTATCAATACTATTACCAGCCCCACCCACAATCACTACCTGATCCTCTTTAGTCAAATCCCTACATAACCCCCCTATGTTAACAGTCACCTGAGCCAATCCTGCATTAGGCTTCACAATGCTGGTGACCTGGTACTCACTCCCCAGCACTTCCTGCAACTGCTGGCCTACAACTCTGCCATGAGAACTACCTAATAGCAGAACCTTCTTCTTCCTCTTCGACTTTGCAACTGTTCTAGTCACCGTAACTACTGAGGTCTGCTGCATACTTCCTACATCTACAGCTACTAGAGATTCCTCTCCACTAGACTCTGACAGTTGGTCATATCTATTGTAAACACAAATAGTAACACTATCTGGAAATCTTCTTCTCCTAGCAGATCTCTTGCCAACAGCCAGCTCCCATTCCCCAGGCCCCTTCTCCCTCCTCATCCTATATAGCTCCTCCTGTGCGTTTTTCAACTGCACCTGAAGGGCACAGGTCTTACGCTCCTGCTCCGCTATCAACTACTCTTGCTACATAACCTGCAGTTCCAGGAGAGGATCTCACCAGAATGCCCACTGGCTTCCCCACTGCATTCCCCCCAGTGAAAATACTTCGAACAAGTCTCACACCGCAATCCACTACTCGCGAACCTACGGCAAAGCCCACACTTCTCACTCATGGTAAAATTTTACTTTTTCTAATTTCCACTACTACAATAAGAAGATGTTAAAAAACCTGACTACAATGATCACAAACTTAGTCTACAAGGGAAGTAACTACTACTATTAACAGTATTAATAAACAACAAATGTGAATATAACAAAAGACTAATACAGAAAGAGAATCAAACGTCTGGTGACACAGTAACGAAGCTGAAAACAGTTCCCAAAAGGTTCTTCTGAAATTATTTCACCAGAAAACACAAAAAACACCGGTTGAAGACTACTAAAGTTCCTAAATAAACCACTATACACAAACAATTTATTAGTACTTAGCTTTCGATGCGCCGCTACAGCTGCAACTGGTCAGCGCGGAATGTAAACACAGGTAAGAGGTTACGTTGCTCGATACGAAACACTCACAAATATCAGGTAACAACACAAGAAAGGCAGAGGTGAATGAAGAAACCACTAATAAGTCACTTATACAGTAAATATTATCACAAAAACCGTTAAAATATGTACCTGAAACCTAAAAATATATAAAAACTTAGAGAGCGATCTCACACGCAGTCACTCGCTTATGACGTCACACCAAAGCAGATTTGAATTGCATTAAATATTATGCGTTTTGAACTGTGTTATTGTACTTTCTCAAAATAACGTTTCTACTTCTGTTGTAAGTACCACGGAAAAACCAGAGTGTTTCGACAGCACAAAGTTGTAACTGTATTGATTCAACGTTGTTCGCCCAGAAGAATAATAAAGATAGTGCTAGTTTTTCAAAGACAACATAAGTAATTGTGCAATAACTGTTACGAAAATATTTAAAACGGTGTTTTACTTCGTATGCACTACCTGAATTAAGGAAGCCCAAATACCTATCCATAAAATAGGTAGGCAAATAGGTAAGTATAAAACATCCCAAACACAAAATAATTCAGTTACCGACATATCATAAGTAAAATCCCATGTTTCCTTCATTGCTCGCTAGAACACACGCCGTTTTTTCGACAATATGTGAACGAAAATAGTTTCGAGAATGAAACTGTTAGTGTAGACAACAAAAATTTACATCTGCAATAAGCAGCCAAACTTGTCGCTGCATTTGTCATTGTTCACCTCTAGTCTTAAAGTCAAAATAACTCTTAATGCAATATCAACTTAAAATTTAATTGTAACCTACTTAATAAACCACATACGAAAGAGAAATACAAGCTACAAATCCGCTTAGCGCGCGGTCATAACGTCGAGTGTAGCGCGTCGTAGCTCGTCGAGGCCAAACGTCAAAGTAAAGGGTGTAACAAAAATGTACAAATTGCAGGACACATTCTTCACACGTAGACAAAGAAATTATTTTATATAAACATTGGTCTGAAAACGCTTTGTTTCCATGTTAGAACTCATTTTCCAGATCTCATTAATCAAGGGAAGCACACAGGGACAGAACGCTAGAATTATGGAGACTATGCATTCTTGGCGACGTCTGGTTACGTTATATGCCACCAATGTCTTGTTTTACATGTCCCTGTTGTCTTTCGACGTACGTCATCGCTTGTTTATAGGTAACATTAATTGTTCCAGCGACCAGTACGACCGTTGCAAGCACACGGGTTACTACGTAGAATTAATCGCAGACTTGACTCGTACAATGGCAGTGTACACAAATGTAGAGATGGCAGATGCCCATTTGATGTGTGGATTAGCTGATGGCAATGGCGCTCCCGCTCAACGTTTGTACCGAGAGAGATTTCCAGGACGAAGGTTCTCCAACAGGATAACATTTGAAGCCTTTGACTGTCGTCATTTAAGCCTCATACTCGGACGGGGGGAGGCCTAGAAGGAAGAGGACACCGGGACGGTGAGCGGCAATTCTTCATGCAGTTGACGAAGGCCCTAGTGTCAGTACAAGACATGTAGGTGCAACACTGAATGTTGACCACACGACTGTCCGGCGAGTGTTACACGAGGACCAGCTGTATCCATAGCATTTACAGCATGTGCAGGCACTATTAGCAGCTCATTTCCCTGCAGAGGTACTCTTTGTTTAACAAAGCGTCAACCTTAATTTTAGTGCAACGGTGCTGTTCACAGATGAGGCGTCGTTTCAAGGAGATGAGATTTTAAATTTTCACAATCGGCATGTACGTACAGACTTCAGTCCTCACACAACTATTGAAGCAAGTCACCAACAAGAGTTTTCTATCAGTGTTTGGACCGGACTGTTTAGTAGGGCGTCTCTTTCTTCCACCCGGGCTCAACGGACAAAGTTATTATAATTTCATAGAGTTTGTTCTGCCTGACTGTTTGCAGGTATGCCTTTAGTACAAAACATGTATTTCACGCACCATGGAGCACCTCCTTCCTGTTATGCGGAGTGGCCGCGCTCTTTGAGGTGCCATGTCACGGATTACGCGGCCACTTCCGCCGGAGGTTCAAGTCCTCCCACAGGCATGGGTTTGTTTGTGTGTGTGTGTGTTGTTCTTATCACAAGTTATTTTAAGTAGTGTGTAAGTCTAGGGACCGGTGACCTCAGCAGTTTGGTGCCTTAGGAATTCACACACATTTGAACCTCATCATTTTAGTGATAATGTCCGTCGGCTTCTATATAACAGATTCGGTGACAGATGGATAGGTAGAGATGGACCAATTGCCTGGTTTTCACGCTCTCCGGACCTAGACCCACTAGGCTTTTATTTCTGGTGGTATTTGAAAGCTCTTGTTTACGGTACACCAGTACAACACTTCAGAGCCTCAGTGCCCGTGTTATGGAAGGCTGCTAAACCACATGTAATACTCCAGGGATACGTCATTGTATCCGAGATTCAGTACAGTGTGTCAATGCCCACGGATGGCATACTGACCATCTCCTGTGAGAAAGAAACTGGCCGGGGTTGCTGAGAGGTTCTAGGCGCTACAGTCTGGAACCGCGCGACCGCTACGGTCGCAGATTCGAATCCTGCCTCGGGCATGGATGTGTGTGATGTCCTTGGGTTAGTTAGGTTTAAATAGTTCTAAGTTCTAGGGGACTGATGACCTTAGAAGTTAAGTCCAATAGTGCTCAGAGCCATTTGAACCATTTTTTTGTGAGAAAGAGTTGCATGTGGTATGCTGCTGCGTTCTGTTTGTGTATGTTTCCCAAGATTAACTAATTGGAGAAAATGTGTTGTAACACGGGAACAAAGCATTTCCAGGACCATGCTCATATAACATAATTCCCTCTACTACTTGTGAGGAGTTTGTCCTGCAATTTGTGCCCCATATATTTGTTACACCCCGTATATTACTTATGTACTCCGGACTGAGAAGAGGTATCGCTCTCCTTCCCCGATTAAAAACGATTTCGATATGCTTCACTACAAACTTTTCAAAATATGCCTGGTAGTTTGCTTATTAGGGAAGTATCGCAGTAACTACGGGCAATAACGAAAATAAACCAGTTCACTAAAAAGGTGTGGTGTCAGACTATAAGATGTCGAAAAATCAATTTTTTGACGAATTGTTTGCTCAAAATCGAATGAGAAAGACTGCTTAGCAGAAACTACGCACGCAACCCAAAACAGTGGTTTCATATTTTTAATGCGAAAAGTAAAAGTTTTACTGAGAAGTTATCAACCGAGATGTGTGTGGCATTGCTTCGTCTACAGAGAACAATTTCTTTTTTTAGGCACATCGGATGACTTCAGATTAATGAAAATAGCTGCTGACCACTTGGACGTAACGGCCACGCATCCCTTCGGTGCACCACTCGTGGTGTCAAATGAACGTGGTGCATACCACGAAGCGACGCGTCCCTGCCGCGCCATCTCTGTGTGAACTGACCCATTTTTTAACACTGAGATGGCGCGAAACAGCGTCATGTCCACGCCAGACATCCGCACCACGCCATTTCTGTGTGATTTGGATCTAAACCAGCTGTGATAACCTTAAGCAGTCCTCACAGACGACGAGGCAGCTACCGTCGACTTGGAAGCGAACGCTAAATTATGCCGCACGAGAGACAGCAGCCACGTCATATTGGAAGTAATGCTTAACGTGCTTTTCCTATGTTCCTTGGTGATTTGCGAGTGCAGCACACTCCAGTAGCAGTTGTCAGATGCATCTGACTCGCAAATCAAACGCTTTGTATATGAAATGGGTGGGCATAGAATTCTTACATTAGCTCTACTACACTACTGGCCATTAAAATTGCTACTCCAACAAGAAATGCAGATGATAAACGGGTATTCATTGGACAAATATTATACTAGAACTGACATGTGATTACATTTTCACGCAGTTTGGGTGAATAGATCCTGAGAAATCAGTACTCAGAACAACCACCTCTGACCGTAATAACGGCCTTGATACGCCTGGGCATTGAGTCAAACAGAGCTTGGGTGGCGTATACAGATACAGCTGCCCATGCAGCTTCAACACGATACCACAGTTCATCAAGAGTAGTGACTGGCGCATTGTGACGAGCCAGTTGCTCGGCCACCATTGACCACACGTTTTCAGTTGGTGAGAGATCTGGAGAATGTGCTGGCCAGGGCAGCACTCGAACATTTTCTGTATCCTGAAAGGCCCGTGCAGGACCTGTAACATGAGGTCGTGCATTATCCTACTGAAATGTGGTGTTTCACAGTGATCGAATCGAGGGTAGAGCCACGGGTCGTAACACATCTGAAATGTAACGTCCACTGTTCAAAGTGCCGTCAATGCGAACAAGAGGTGACTGAGACGTGTAACCAATGGCACCCCATACCATCACGCCGGGTGATACGCCAGTATGGCGATGACGAATACACGCTTCCAATGTTCGTTCACCGCGATGTCGCCAAACACGGATGCGACCATCATGATGCTGGAATCAGAAGCTGGATTCATCCGAAAAAATGACGTTTTGCCATTCGTACATCATCGCAGGCGCTCCTGTCTGTGATGCAGCGTCAAGGGTAACCGCAGCCATGGTCTCCGAGCTGATAGTCCATGCTGCTGCAAACGTCGTCGAACTGTTCGTGCAGATGGTTGTTGTCTTGTAAATGTCCCCATCTGTTGACTCAGGGATCGAGACGTGGCTTCACGACCCGTTACAGCCATGCGGATAAGATGCCTGTCATCTCGACTGCTAGTGATACGAGGCCGTTGGGATCCAGCACGGCGTCCCGTATTACCCTCCTGAACCCACCGGTTCCATATTCTGCTAACAGTCATTGGATCTCGACCAACGCGAGCAGCAATGTCGCGATACGATAAACCGCAGTCGCGATATGCTACAATCCGACCTTTATCAAAGTCGGAAACGTGATGGTACGCATTTCTCCTCCTTACACGAAGCATCACAACAACGTTTCACCAGGCATCGCTGGTCAACTGCTGTTTGTGTATGAGAAATCGGTTGGAAATTTTCCTCATGTCAGCACGTTGTAGATGTCGCCACCGGCGCCAACCTTGTGTGAATGCTCTGAAAAGCTAATCATTTGCATATCACAGCATCTTCTTGCTGTCGGTTGAATTTCGCGTCTGTAGAACGTCATCTTCGTGGTGTACCAATTTTAATGGCCAGTAGTGTAAAATGCATATTTTTTCCCTTATCCATGTGCTAGTCGTGTTGTTTTGTAAGAAGTATACATAAATAAAAACTTCAACAACCATGAACAAGTTATAAAAAAATGGTTCAAATGGTTCTGAGCACTATGGGACTTAACATCTGTGGTCATCAGTCCCCTAGAACTTAGAACTACTTAAACCTAACTAACCTAAGGACATCACACACATCCATGCCCGAGGCAGGATTCGAACCTGCGACCGTAGCAGTCGCGCGGTTCCGGACTGCGCGCCTAGAACCGCTAGACCACCGCGGCCGGCAACAAGTTATAAGGCAAAAGGAAAGTTCCATGTCCAGTCAGTAAGTACATCAGCTTATAAAAATTCCATTGCTCATAGTGCAGTAGAAATTTACAGTCGTCCACCACGGAAGATGAAAAAATTACTTTATCTTTCACACTTTTTAGTAAAACCCTAAAGCAGGTGTAGCCAAACAGCGCTCCGCGTGGGTGAGTGCTCCGGTCGCGCCCCTGCCCAGCGCTCCGTGCACAGAGGCTAGTGGGGCTGAGGAGCGAGGAGGAAAGGAAAAAGAGGGCTGCAACTGGACACCGTTGCAGCAAAGCAGTCGCCTTGTCAGACGTCAAGCAGTTTGCTGGGAACACTACTTGTGTCAGTTTACATTTGCGTAGCGCGCTAGGAATACTATGGCGTCTACGCACTTGTGTAAAAAGAAAAGTGAAGAAGCCACATCGTTCCATGCCAAATGCAAACTGTCTTACTTTTCATATCATTTAAAAGCCACTTAAAGTGAGTAATATGCCATCGCATTCTTCTGAGCTGGAGAAGCAGTGACTTGGAAGTCAGCACCAGCCCAAAGACAATATGATGCACTTGTCTTCTGATGAGCGACAGTGACGGCTGGCTGAACTGAAAGCGACCATTAGAGAAAAAATTGAATTAAGGATTAGTAGATCGATTACAAGATCTTTTATAGTTGACATCACCCATTATTTCTGCTCGTTAAGTGTCTTAATGCAAAGGGAGAATCATTTGGTACCACATATGCAGACAAGACTGACGCTATCATACGAAAGGTAATCCTATGGAAAAATCAGCTTCAAGTTCATGACGTGGAACATTTGCCGTATGCTGAGGCAGTCATTTGTGGATCAGACATGACTGCGTTTCAATAACTGAAAAATTTCATTACGAATTCTCAAAGAAATTCCAAGACACTGCATGACTCTGGATTTGATTTATTTGTCAGACCTTTCTCGTTTTTGACTGATTATGTACTTTATTACTTCCAACTTTAGCTGATGGACATCCAGGGTAGCACGCAGTTCAGCGACCATTTCTTATAAAATGTTACGCCAGGAGCAATATCCTCGATTTCTCAGACAAGCCGCGAAAGCTATTTCAATATTTGGTTCAAACCAAACATGCGAACTTTTTTTATGAAACTGATGTCCCACTAACTTTATGGTTTAGGAGATTTCAATCTGAGTAGTTACATGTGTTTTGCTGTCACGAACCTTATTTCCAAATACGAGTATATTATACATTCTGAAATCGAAATGTGTATAAATTTAATAAACATCGGCACTTAATTTTAAATGCCTGTATGTAAAGTTACTGGTTTGGCAGGAAAAATATAAAATTGAATATAAACACTGTCTACAAAACTATGCTGCAATGTTTGCCTCACAGAAGTAGTCGGACGGTGCTGCAAACACGTTGTAAGGGGTTCATTAGGGGTTCATTACTATTCGCTAGCGCACTTGAGCAGATGTAATTTCGATGGATTGCTCACGCGCTGCCTGCGATATGGAATATCTATGCTACAACACAATCGCAGGTCAGAGCAGTGTTGGCAGTAAGTCGAGTTTAGTAGCTCGCAGAGAGCAGTCGTGTTTTGTAGCTCGCACAGAGCACCTAAGTTCCGGAGTTCGGACAGGGCGGTGCAACTGTTTGCGTGGTAGAGTAATAGTGGTGTACGCGTACGTGGAGAGCTTGTTCGCGCAGTAATCGCCGACATAATGTAACTGAGGCGGAATAATGGGAACCAGCCCGCATTCGCCGAAGCAGATGGAAAACCGCCTAAAAGCTATCCACAGACTGGCCAGTTCACCGGACCTCGACACAAATCCGCCGCACGGATTCGTGCCGGGGACCAGGCGCTCCTTCCCAACCCGGAAATCCGTGCATTAGACCGCACGGCCAACCGGTCGGGCAGTCCTTAGGTTAGTTAGGTTTAAGTAGTTCTAAGTTCTAGGGGTCTGATGACCTCAGATATTAATTCCCATAGTGCTCAGAGCCATTTGAACCATTTGACTGCTTCAGGACAAAAATCGGTAGACGTCCATCGGAGAATCAATCATGTGGAGGAGCTTGTTTGCAAAACTAACCGTTGTGATACGTCAAGTTCCGTGCTGGGTGCTGCTGGTTCACGATAACTCACGTCTCCACATTGCTAACGTCGTAACGCAAAAGTTACGCCAACTCAAGTGGGATGCTCTCGAGCACAGCCCTATAGTCTGATCTCTCCCAGTGTGAATACAACGCCTTCGGTCCCTTTCAAAAGGCCTTGAAGGATCGGCGAGGAGGTGCAGCAGGCAGTTACGGGCTTCTTCACGCAGCGGGACTGTTCCGACGAGCCGACTGCTGCTTACTAGGTAGTACGAGAAGCGGTCTATGATAGCGGGATATGTGATCAGCATGTCGTCAATCCTCAGGCCGCTACTGCCAGCAGATGAATGCTGATGGTGCCGCTGCTTCTTTGTTCGAGCAGCTCCTCATTTGGCCACACGAGGCTCAGTGGACCTCGTAACAGACTTCTCTACCTCTCTGACTGAGGTACCATAAATCCAACCCTGGTCTTTCCACAGCAAAGACGGCAACTCTAGCCATTCGGCTATGGAGGCAGTCTACACAAAAAGAGAGAGAGAGAAAAGAAAAAAAAATTGTTCTCCGCTAGGCACTTCGAAGAAACTTCGTGTTCAGAACAGACTAACATTTAAAGACGAATGAGCAAGACACAGGTTCATCAGAACCCTCTTAACCCTCTCAAGAAAAAAGTGTAGGTAGTGACACATATACTATCTGCACAAATGTATGAGGACACATATTAAAGGACGTTAATATAGGAAGTGGCCAGCCTTCTCGTTTATAATGGCTTGAATTGTGTTGCAAACATATACAATGAGGTGTCTGAATGTCTGAGAAGGAATGGCAGCCCATTCTACCTCAACAGTCAAAACCAGAGAAGGCAATGATGTTTAACATTGGGGTCTGGAGAGTAGTCGACGTTTTAGCTCATCCTAAAGGTGTTCCGTAGAGCTCAGGTTGGAACTCAAGGCGGTCACTCTATTTCAGGATTTTTTTGTCCACAAACAATTTCCTAACAGATGAATGTCATGCCGATGCAATCATCGTTTCCGAACTGTTCCTCTGCTATACGCAGTACACAATACTGTAAAATAAGTTGTGCGACTGGATTTGTGATTTCCTGTCAGAAAGGTCACAGTTCGTAGTAATAGACGGAAAGTCATCGAGTAAAACAGAAGTAATATCCGGCGTTCCCCAAGGACGCGTTATAGGCCCTCTATTGTTCCTGATCTATCTTAACGACTTAGGAGACAATCTCAGTAGCCGACTTAGATTGTTTGCAGATGATTCTGTTATTTACCGTCCTGTAAAGTCATCCGATGATCAAAACGACTTTCAAAATGATTTAGATAAGATATCTGTATGGTGTGAAAAGTGGAAATTGACCCTGAATAAGGAAAAGTGTGAAGTTACTCACATGAGTACCAAAAGAAATCAGCTAAATTTCGATTACGCGATAAGTCACACAAATCTGAAGGCTATAAATTCAACTAAATACTGCTCATTTTTTCCGCGATCCGTTCGAGAGTGGAACGGTAGAGAGACAGCTTGAAGGTGGTTCATTGAACCCTCTGCCAGGCACTTTAATGTGAATAGCAGAGTAATCACATAGATGTAGATGTAGATATGTTTCCACATTCTACGTTTTCTTAAGAACAATAGAGGTACAATACCCCACCCACGAAAAATATCCCTATACCGTAAAATAGGAGTGCGGGTAAGCTACTACAAACAGCATAATGAACGCATTATTGTGGCCAAGATAGACACGAAGCCCACGCCTACTACAGTAGTACAAATTTATATGCTAACTAGCTCTGCAGATGACAAAGAAATTGAAGAAATGTATGATGAAATAAAAGCAATTATTCAGATAGTGAAGGGAGATGACAATTTAATAGTCATGGGTGACTGGAATTCGGTAGTAGGAAAAGGGAGAGAAGGAAACGTAGTAGGTGAATATGGATTGGGGCTGAGTAATGAAAGAGGGAGCCGTCTGGTAGAATTTTGCACAGAGCACAACTTAATCATAGCTAACACTTGGTTCAAGAATCTTAAAAGAAGATTGTATACGTGGAAGAAGCCTGGAGATACTGACAGGTTTCAGGTAGATTATATAATGGTATGACATTTCCAGGGGCAGATGTGGACTCTGACCACAATCTATTGGTTATGAACTGTAAATTAAAACTGAGGAAACTGCAAAAAAGGTGGGAAATTAGGGAGATTGGGACTTGAATAAACTGACTAAACCAGAGGTAGTACAGAGTTTCAGGGAGAGCATAAGGGAACAATTGACACGAATGGGGGAAAGAAATACAGTAGAAGAAGAATGGGTAGCTTTGAGAGATGAAGTACTGAAGGCAGCAGAGGATCTAGTAGGTAAAAAGACGAGGGCTAGTAGAAATCCTTGGGTAGCAGAAGAAATATAGAATTTAATTGATGAAAGGAGAAAATATAAAAATGCAGTAAATGAAGCAGGCAAAAAGGAATACAAACGTCTCAAAAATGAGATCGACAGGAAGTGCAAAATGGCTAAGCAGGGATGGATAGAGGACAAATGTAAGGATGTAGAGGCTTACCTCACTAGGGGTAAGATAGATACTGCCTATAGCAAAATTAAAGAGACCTTTGGAGAAAAGAGAACCACTTGTATGAATATCAAGAACTCAGATGGAAACCCAGTTCTAAGCAAAGAAGGGAAAGCAGAAAGGTGGAAGGAGTATATAAGGGTCTATACAAGGGTGATGTACTTGAGGACAATATTATGGAAATGGAAGAGGATGTAGATGAAGATGAAAAGGGAGATACGATACTGCGTGAAGAGTTTGACAGAGCACTGAAACACCTGAATCGAAACAAGGGCCCGGGAGTAGACAACATTCCATTAGAACTACTGACAGCCTTGGGAGAGCCAGTCCCGACAAAACTCTACCATCTGGTGAACAAGATGTATGAGAAAGACGAAATTCCCTCAGACTTCAAGAAGAATATAATAATTCCAATCCCAAAGAAAGCAGGTGCTGACAGATGTGAAAATTACCGAACAATCAGTTTAATAAGTCACGGATGCAAAATACTAACGCGAATTCTTTACATTTGGATTCCGTAGAAATATAGGAACACGTGAGGCAATACTGACCCTACGACTTATCTTAGAAGCTAGATTAAGGAAAGGCAAACCTACGTTTCTAGCATTTGTAGACTTAGAGAAAGCTTTTGACATTGTTGACTGGAATACTCTATTTCAAATTCTGAAGGTGGCAGGGGTAAAGTACAGGGAGCGAAAGGCAATTTACAACTTGTACAGAAACCAGATGGCAGTTATAAGAGTCGAGGGGCATGAAAGGGAAGCAGTGGTTGGGAAGGGAGTGAGACAGGGTTGTAGCCTCTCCCCGATGTTATTCAATCTCTATATTGAGCATGCACTAAAGGAAACAAAAGAAAAATTTGGAGTAGGTATTAAAATCCATGGAGAAGAAATAAAAACTTTGAGGTTTGCCGACGACATTGTAATTCCGTCTGAGACAGCAATGGACTTAGAAGAGCCGTTGAACGGAATGGATAGTGTCTTGAAAGGAGGATATAAGATGAACATCAACAAAAGCAAAACGAGGATAATGGAATGTAGTCGAAATAAGTCGGGTGATGCTGAGGGAATCAGATTAGGAAATGAGACACTTAAAGTAGTGAAGGAGTTCTGCTAGTTGGCGAGCAAAATAACTGATGATGGTCGAAGTAGAGAGGATATAAAATGTAGACTGGCAATGACAAGGAAAGCGTTTCTGAAGAAGAGAAATTTGTTAACATCAAGTATAGATTTAAGTGTCAGGAAGTCGTTTCTGAAAGTATTTGTATGGAGTGTAGCCATGTATGGAAGTGAAACATGGACGATAACTAGTTTGGACAAGAAGAGAATAGAAGCTTTCGAAATGTGGTGCCACAGAAGAATGCTGAAGATTAGATGGGTAGATCATATGACTACTGATGAAGTACTGAATAGGTTTGGGGAGAAGAAACGTTTGTGGCACAACTTGACTAGAAGAAGGGATCGGTTGGTAGGACATGTTCTGAGGCATCAAGAGATCACCAATTTAGTATTGGAGGGCAGCGTGGAGGGTAAAAATCGTAGAGGGAGACCAAGAGATGAATACACTAAGCAGATTCAGAAGGATGTAGGTTGCAGTAGATACTGGGAGATGAAGAAGCTTGCACAGGATAGAGTAGCATGGAGAGCTGCATCAAACCAGTCTCAGGACTGAAGACCACAACAACAACACGGTAAAACCACCTCCTCCTCACTATTTCACTTTTGGCACTGCACAGAATGGCAGGTAACGTTCTCCAGACATTCCTCAAACCCAAACCCTTCCATCGTGTTGCCACAGGGTATAGCGTGATTCATCGCCCCAATCCCCTCTTATCCAGTCATCCACATCCAGTGGCGTCGCTGTTTAAGTCGATTCAAGCGTCGCTTAGCACTGGCTTCTGAAATGTGTGGCTTAAGAGGAACTGCTCGACCACTGTATCTCATTCTTTTCAACTCCGTAAGCAAAGCCATTGTGCTTGCTGGACTACTGGTAGGACTTTGGAACACAAGAGTGATCGATCCCTTCCGCTGATTTCATAGGACTTTTTACAACCACCCTCCGCAAAGTTTGACGGTCAATCAGTACATGAGGTCTACCTGGTCTTGGTGTAGCTGTGGTTGTTCCTTCGCATTTTCCCTTGACAGTCACAACCAACAGTCGACCTGGGTCTTCAGAAGGGTTTAAACGTCCCTGAAGGATATGTTACTCAGGCGACTTCCAATGACTGGTTCATGATCGAAGTCTCTGAGCTCTGTTGTTACTGTCTTTCTACTGCTGTTCCTGCTTCTCTGTTGATAACACAATACTGCCCACCTCCTTGTTACTGGCGACCAAGGCCGGTTCGAGAACATTTGTCCACAAAAGGGACTTGACATTTGGCGCCGGCTCGCCTTCTCCCCTTTTCCCGCGTACACTTTAACCGGTGTCGGTTTTCGCTTTCATTTGTCATACGCACTGTACACAGAGCTTCCGCTTGGTGGACCGTCTCATCTTGGAGCCCCAAACGGCCGCTATTAATTGTGATAAGCCCTGTATGGAAATCGTACAGTTGTGGCGCCTCTGGCGTCCCTCTCTCTTTGGTGCCCAAAGCGGCGATATGCGTCGCTTGGCCGTTAAACTAGCCCTGCTGGCGGGTCCGCCTCTCCTAACATCTACCGTTCAATTTAGCATTACATAGGGGTGTCCGGATACTCTTAGTCAGATAGCTAATTGTGAAGTCTGGAAGATTAAACATCGAGAGCCAACTTGCTGATGGATTCACTGTCAAAGCATCGGCAGGAAATGTGTTGCAGCAGTGCAGAAAAATAGATTTATTTGTGGAAGATGTGTTGTTAGTGTGATACATAAATTTTTTGCACTGACTATACACACCGGGCTTACTACCCGATACGCCTTGCTTGAAGAAGAGGACAGAGCATGCAGCTCATTCTTCAGATTAATTTTGTGAAATAACGAAAACCCTGCACGAAGTGATACGTATTTGTAGGCAAAACGACAATTCTTTAATACACGATTCCCAGGAAGTCCCTAAACATTTCTTTGAACATGTTAGTTTTTGTCTCTTTCTTGCAGGTAATCTGAAAATGTTGGCCACAGATCAATGAACCCTCACAGTAGGAGACTCAATGAATTGGCCTTTGCTGAGGCTCAAGAACAGTTTCGTCGACGTTCCCGTACAGAAGCCCCAATGCGAACAACCATTAGATGTACGGGGTTCCAGTGAAACGAGAATATCTAAGACGAGAACGCTACTGGAGGTCGTTGACGTCGCAGAAAACTGCGAAGACCATACGCCAAGCTACTGAACAGAGCCCAAAGACGTCGTCAGATCGTCACGTCGTCTCAGCCTAGAACACGGCCTTCCAGAGTCCACTGTGTGACAAGCCTTGTGCTTCTTACTGAAGAAAACGTCTTATGACATCCAGGTGCTGCATCAACTACTATCAGACGATTATGAAGCATGCCTGGCCACGTGCTGCTACTTAATCGAAGCAGTAAACAATGAACATTTGTTGACGCACGTCCCGTTCAATAAGGAGGCTAATTTTCATACCGGCGGCCTTCTCAGTCGCCACAACAGGCTATGTGATGATGAACAACCACACATCGCCATGCAACGGGAACGTAACAGTTTAGAGGTGAGGTAAATGTGTGACGGGGACTCCACCCAACAGCGCATTTACGGTCCTTTCTTTTTTATTTTGCTGCAGCAACTATCACGTCCTCACAGTACCTGAATGTGCTTGAGCAATTCCTGCAGCCCCAATTGTCACCCGACAACATTCTGGATTCGGCGGTTTTTCAACGGGATGGCGTCCCGCCGCACTTTATGCACATTGTGCGTAGTTACCTCGACGAGACGTTCCCAGGATGGTGGTCTGGACGATTTTCACCACGGTACTGGGCAACATGCTCGCCCAATCGAACGCCCCTGGACTTCTTTGCACAGGGTTGCATGAATAGTCAGGTGAACATGGTGAAGATTAGGGATTTGCATCACCTCCGTGAACGCATTTCAGTAGCAGTGCGTACGCTTTTGCCAGCAATGTTGCAGCGCAATGTTGCAGGTACACCAAGAGATGGCAACTCTGCTTGGATATGGAGAGCAGTCATATCGAACGGCAGTGATTTCTTAAGTCACCATGTCTTCTTCCATGTTATGAGGGGGTACCCAAAAAAAACGGAATAACGTTGCCGTGGGTGGAGCTTGTATCACACGCATTTCTGCCGCTAGGCGTGTGTGGGGCAACTCATTGCCAGTTCAGTGCTGTCCGTGTTGTCGACCTGGCTTGCTCTCTTCATCTGCACTGATTGTTTCTGCTAGCGCTATTTTATTCTTGTTTCGTTTTTTATGGTGGCAAGTTTATGTGAACAAATACAGCTGTGAAATTTTGGTTTCTACTCGCTAAAAATGCTGCTGAAATTGTTTTAATGTTGAAAACAGTTAAGCAAGATGACGCTATGGGAAAAACTCAAGTGTACGAATGGTTTACTCGACTTGAAAGTGGCAGCATGTCGATTGGTGACAAACCTCGTTCTGGACGTCCATAAACTCCAGGATTCGACGGAGATATTGAAAAAATTCGAGAGCTTGAGTTGACAGGCCGTCGACAAACAATTGATCAACTGTCAGTGATTAGTCGGTTATCTTGAAGCTCGGTTCAGCCAATTTTAACAGAAGATTTGGGAACGAGAAGGGTTGCTGCCAAGTTTGTTCTGGGTTCTGAATGACAATCAAAAGGAACGTCGAGTTGAAACGTGTCGTGCTTTGAAACAATAACTTCAAACTGATTCAGAATTTCTGTCAAAGCTCATTACAGGTGATGACTCATGGTGATATGGTTGCGACCCAGAAACAAAGCAACAGTCAGGCCTATGGAAGACGTCATCGACATCAAGTACCAAAAAAATGTCGTCAACTCGAATCAAGCATGAAAATAATGCTGATTTGCTTTGTTGATGCCAAGGGCGTAGTTCCTTCAGAGTTTATTCCCCACGTCAGGCTGTCAATCAAACCTTTTATTTGGAAGTTTTAAGAAGATTGCGCAACAGTGCTCATCAAAAAAGATACTATCTGTGGCAGACAGGACACTGGTTCTTCCACCATGACAAAGCACTTGCACACACAGCCATCTGTTGTTAGACAGACATTAGCTAAAAATGGCGTGATTCCGCTGCCTCACCGGCCTACTCGCCTGGCCTGACTCTGTGCGACTTTCTCTTATTTCTACTCATGCAGTGACACCGATTTGACAGCACTGAAGATATCAAGATAAAAACGAGGCAGGAGCTGTCAGTCATTTCTAAAGATGACTACAAACAATTTTTCGAATAGTGATAGCACCTGTGGGACAAATGTATTGTTGTAATGGCGAGTATTTTGAAGGGGATAAGGTTGTTTTGTACACAATTTGAAAATATTCAACTTAAAAAAAATTCCTGTTTTTTTGGGTACCCCCTCGTATATTCATTCTTTCATATTGTAAGCAGTTCATTTGAATTAAAGTGCTGCTTCCTTTAGGGACCTCTCGGGGCACCCTGTTCAGACCTAGCGCCGTGCGTCGCGGCCGTTAAGTCGGACGGTAGCGAGCAGACAGCTCCTTACAAGAGTGACAGATGTGCTATCCGATCCAGTAGGTGGCTGCAAGTAGTTGCAGGTGTGTCCGAAAGGTGTCAGCACCTTAAAAAGTATGAAATGATAAGTAGTGAAAATAGTATATTTTGGAAACCAAAGTGTATCGATTGTGACTATTAGGTTTTTCATTAATTATTGTTAATTTAATAAGTTTAAATATTGGAGTGAATGATGCTGTGAATGGAAAGTAATATGGTAAGTCAATATTGCTATGTCTATTAACTGAGTATACGTTAGCGTATAAACTATGGCCATAAAGAGAGAGTGAATTATAATCTCAGGGGAATTTGTAAAATGCAGCTGGCCAGTTTATGGTACGGGGAAAATAAGAATCATTTTACGATAATGCTGTTATTTGAAGAGGGAGTTATTGTTGTGGACTGGCATGAGAGCCAACCCGTAGGAATAGAGGAAGCCGAAAGGCACGCGTTTACGCTCACGCAGGCTGGCGTAAGGTCTGGAACAGGACAAGGAAATTAGAACTTAGAAAAACGGACGCAGATGGTGGAATATTTAACTTTAATCCATTAATGTTGAACGTATCTCTTGTCTGTACATTCTTTACAATATCAATAGCAACTGATAATGGCGCTTTGCTAGGTCGTAGCAAATGACGTAGCTGAAGGCTATGCTAACTATCGTCTCGCAAATGAGATCGTATTTTGTCAGTGAACCATCGCTAGCAAAGTCGGTTGTACAGCTGGGGCGAGAGCTAGGAAATCTCTCTAGACCTGCCGTGTGGCGGCGCTCGGTCTGCAATCACTGATAGTGGCGACACGCGGGTCCGACGTATACTAACGGACCGCGGCCGATTTAAAGGCTACCACCTAGCAAGTGTGGTGTCTGGCGGTGAAACCACAGTTATTTTAATAATTGTGGATTTTTTAATTTATTCATTCAATAAATTGTTCATAATTTTTTAAGTTGTGATTGGATAAATGTAAAAGACGCGGGGTTACGGGCTTTAATACTAATATGGGATTGGCTATGATGTGTATCAGCCAATCAGAGGGCAATACGTTCGCGCGTATTTTGTGGGCTACTGAATTGCTTTCTAAAGTCTAAGGACAGTTCGGAGCACAGCCATCGTCATATACGGACGCTTCTATAAAGAGCTCTGAGTAGATGTGAAAATTTTGCGCAGTTATAAGTTAAATTAAAATGTGGAGTGCCGCAAAGTGAACCGGTACGAGTGAGAAAGATGAACACGCGGAATTCCGATTTTTGTGTGTAACCTGAGTCTTATGAACAACCAAAATCCATATGGTTTTCTGTGCAAGTCGGGACCGAGAACTGAACTTTCAAAGATATCAGTTTGGGTAATATTAGGGCGAGCGTTCTGTCACAGCCAATCCGTTTTGTAACCCTTTTGGTAACTTGTTTGTTTAAATACCGTAAGCTGGCTGTTATGAGTGACCTTGATTGCATATGAGGTTGTTTTCTTTTTTTTTTTTTTTTATCAAACCAGTCACAGTATACAGAAGTTTTCACTCGCAGGCTATCTGTCCTTTAATAGCTCAGATAACCTGATACTACAAAACATTTGTTGCACCTGCTGGACCAACTGGTTCTACAACAGATTTTCCAATAGAGAAACATTATTCGTTTTTAACGGGCAGGCATGCGGACAGGGCAGCAGAAAAAGATCACCGCAAGGTGAGTGGACATTTACATGCGGTAAAACACATTAAGCATGCCGTTGCAGTGCATTTCAATGAAAATCTGTTCGTGTGAAAATATATTTTCTATTCAGACTCTGGCAAATTTTGGCTATAACGTAGCGGTCAGGCAGCACGCATGGTAAGGGCGCTCGGCCCGCTACATTATGCGGGTGTGGCCCGTGAGAATCGGGGTGGGCGTTCCACTGGCGTGTCAGGTTAGGCTGCGGCGTTCTCTGTGCCGGCCGGCAGCGCGGGGCGTGGCCCCACGGGCCCGTGGCGTGCGCGGCAGTCTCCACGGCCGCAAATTATACGAGGCGAGTAGAGAGGCGGGTCACGGTGCGGGCGCATTTGCGCTCGCTAATGACAGCGAAATAATCAGAGGGAAAGAACCACACACATCCTCTTCTTCTACAAGACATCTGTCGGCTACGCTGTGTGTCCCACCCAGCGCCAGTTCAACTTCCAAGTGACGTTTGTGGCCGCAAGCTGAGGGTGGTGCAGAGGCGTCCAAGTGAAAAATCTGTTTACATCTACATGGATACTCTGCAAATCACATTCAAGTGCCTGGCAGAGGGTTCATCGAACCACCTTCACAATTCTTATTATTCCAGTCTCGTATAACGCGTGGAAAGAATGAACACCTATATCTTTCTGTACGAGCTCTGATTTCCCTTACTTTATCATGGTGATCGTTCCTCCCTATGTAGGTCGGTGTCAACAAAATATTTTCGCTTTCGGAGGATAAAGCTGGTGATTCGAATTTCGTGAGAAGATTTCGTCGCAACGAAAAACGCCTTTCTTTTAATGGTGTCCATCCCAATTCCTATATCATTTCTGTGACACTCTCTCCTATATTTCGCGATAATACAAAACGTGCTGCCTTTCTTTGAACTTTTTCGATGTACTCCGTCAATCCTATCCCGTAAGGATCCCACACCGCGCAGCAGTATTCTAAAGGAGGACGGACAAGCGTAGTGTAGGTAGTCTCCTTAGTAGGTGCCGGCCGAAGTGGCCGCGCGGTTCTGGCGCTGCAGTCTGGAACCGCGAGACCGCTGCGGTCGCAGGTTCGAATCCTGCCTCGGGCATGGATGTGTGTGATGTCCTTAGGTTAGTTAGGTTTAACTAGTTCTAAGTTCTAGGGGACTAATGACATCAGCAGTTGAGTCCCATAGTGCTCAGAGCCATTAGTAGGTCTGTTACATTTTCTAAGTGTCCTGCCAATAAAACGCAAACTATGGTTAGCCTTCCCCATAACATTTTCTATGTGTTCCTTCCAATTTAAGTTGTTCGTAATTGTAATACCTAGGTATTTAGCTGAATTTGCGGCTTTTAGATTAGACTGATTTATCGTGTAACCGAAGTTTAACGAAATCCTTTTAGCACTCATGTGCATGACCTCACACTTTTCGTTATTTAGGATCAACTGCCACTTTCCGCACCATTCAAATATTTTTTTAATCGTTTTGCAGTTTGTTTTGATCTTCTGATGACTTTATTAGTCGATAAACGACAGCGTCATCTGCAAACAACCGAAGACGGCTGTTCAGATTGTCTCCAGAATCGTTTATATAGATAAGGAACAGCAAAGGGCCTATAACACTACCTTGGTAAACGCCAGAAATCACTTCTGTTTTATTCGATGACTTTCTGTCAATTACTACGAACTGTGACCTCTTTAAGAGGAAATCACAAATCCAGTCACATAACTGAGACGATATTCCATAAGCACGCAGTTTCACTACGAGCCACTTGTGTGGTACAGTGTCAAAAGCCTTCCGGAAATCAAGAAGTACGGAATCGATCTGAAATCCCTTGTTAATAGCACTCAACACTTCATGTAAATAAAGATCTAGTTGTGTTTCACATGAACGATGCTTTCTAAATCCATGTTGACTGTGTGTCAATAGACCGTCTTCTTCGAGGTATTTCATAATGTTCGAACACAATATATGTTCTAAAATCCTGCTGCATATCAACGTTAACGATTTGGGCCCGTAATTTAGTGGATTACTCCTACTACCTTTCTTGAATATTGGTGTGACCTGTGCAACTTCCCAGTCATTGGGTACGGATCTTTCGGCGAGCGAACGGTTGTATGTGATTGTTAAGTAAGGAGCTAATGCATTAGCTCTGGAAGGAACCTAATTGGTATACAAACTGTACCAGAAGACTTGCTTTTATTAAGTGATTTAAGTTGCTTCACTACTCCAAGGATATTTACTTCTACGTTGCTCATGTTGGCAGCTGATCCCGATTCGAATTCTGGATTATTTACTTCGTCTTCTTTTGTGAAGGCATTTCGGAAGGCTATGAAAGGGTGAAAAATAATTCCCTGCGAAAACTGAGACGATAATACTCCTTCAAGCAGAAACGTTAGAGTAAACGTGGGGCCGAAAACGAGGTGTCGATGTGAGTGGCAAAGGAGTGGAAATGGAAACGAAGTCCCATGCTGCTTGACAGAGCGTAAGGGAATGATGCGGGAGAACCGCACCGCCGTAGTAGGCAAGGTCCTAATGGAGGTGGTTTGCCTTCCTACGACCGTAATGGGGATGAATGATGATGATGATTATAGAAGACAACACAACAACACTCAGTCATCTCGGGGCAGGTGAAAATGCCTATCCCCGCCGGGAATCGAACCCGGGGCCACGTACTCGGGAAACGAGAACGCTACCGCGAGACCACGAGCGGCGGACTGCGAAGGAGTAGAAAAGCAAATGAAATCGCTCAACAGCCGAAAGGTCACTGGACTGGACGGAATACCAACTCGATTCTACACAGAGTATGCGAAAGAACTTGTCCCTCTTCTAGCAGCGGTGTACAATAAGTTTGTTGAGGAGCGAAGAGTTCCTGCTAATTCGGAAAAAGCAAAGGACATTCCCTTCTTCGAGAACGATCATCGAACGTGTAACCTCCCCACAAAATTCTTTCTCATTTAACCTCCCCACAAAAATATATAATTAATTTTCCGTAACCTCCCAACAGAAAATATGAACATAAATAATATTCACGTTTAGTGTAACCTCAAAACAGAAAAATTCCTAAACCTCGCAACAGTAAAAAATATAATTATGTCGTTCACATTCAGTGTAACGTCCCAACAAAATAATTTCTGTAACCTGGTAATAATACAATGTAACTAACCTCTCAATTAAATTGTCGCTCACTTATAACTTTTCAATAATTGACTGTGAATTTAACCTGGTAAATTTTGGATGTCAGCAGTGCTGCGTCATGGCCCTGAAAGATCATTCTGAATGAAAGGAGATAAATTCTTGCCTCAATGAAGTCGCCGGATAACGCATATATATCTGCTCTTACAATAAATTTTTCTGGCACAGTCCTGTGCAATGCTGGCTGATAGATTTGTCATTTATGAAAGGGAAACAACTGATTTTTCTTTTGCAATAATCGGGATGATCATGGATTGGAGAAATTAGTAAATTCTTTAAATTGAAATGAATGATTGTTAAAATTACTTTATATGAGAAAGATTATTATTATGACAATTTTAAAACATTTACATGGGTCTTCAGATAACATTACTACATATGCGCGAGGCTGCTTTTTACCTTATACAATAATGCTCAGGCGTCCGCAGCTCGTGGTCGTGCGGTAGCGTTCTCGCTTCCCACGACCGGGGTCCCGGGTTCGATTCCCGGCGGGGTCAGGGATTTTCTCTGCCTCGTGATGACTGGGTGTTGTGTGATGTCCTTAGGTTAGTTAGGTTTAAGTAGTTCTAAGTTCTAGGGGACTGATGACTATAGCTGTTAAGTCCCATAGTGCTCAGAGCCATTTGAACCATAATGCTCAGGCTCTGACATCGCTGCACCGCGACCGGCCCAGCCAACACGATACACCAGAGCAGACCAGAGCAGACAGCTCACTAGCAACAACTTCCTGCTACAGCTACACAGTTCCTACTGCAGTCAACACTGCTCTCTGGTCAGAGATTCTCTTATACCTTGCATATCGCAGGCAGCACATGAGCAATACATCGAAATTACATCTGCTCAGACCTCTTACATAACCCTCCACTAGGGGGGGGGGGGGGGGGGGAGGGATTGGCAGCGATGGTGAGTCAATTGGACTTGCCATGAGCAACAAATTTTTCTATAATCTACTTAATTAACTAAGTCTACAGTCACAGAGTATATGCATATATATAAGTGCAGAACATGAAATGAAATAGAGTGCACATGTACTAAGTATCTCAGTGCAGAACATATCAAGAAATGACAAAATGTATACGCAATGAGTACAAAACATATTAACAAATGACATAAAGTGCACATGCACTGTATATATTTTTACCATTTTACAAGAACTAGGAAAGAAAAGGGAAGGATTGCATCATGGTTGTAGCACAGTAAGTTGGACGTAGCTGCACTGAAAGTCCATATCTTTCTACAGAAGCACAACACCAAGTGAGACAAACTGAAGTTCTCTTCCCTGAAGTATTAATCAGTGTAGCCAAGACACTGTAATGTTGTATTAATATTCAATGTTATCATTTTGGTAGTACATTAGGTACACCAAACAGTAGGACCATAATAACATCTCCATCGTTCAAGGTGGTGGACAGCATGGTGTATCAACACCACATTCTTTTAGAAACCATACTCTTTCACCAACGTAGAATTAGTGCAAAATCCAAATATAGTGCTCCATGATCATGAGGATGGACAGGACAAACGGATATTGCAGTAATTTCTGGTAATTAGGTCAGAAGGTGAAGGACATTAAGTCTTATGCTAGTCATCATTGAGAATTACACTAGTCTATCAACCGATTTGAGTAATTGTTGGTACTCATTGCCTAGTTACTAAACATTTCTATACTATGTGTGGAGTATTACAGAACATTATTCATAAGTCATCTGATTACAGTAAATATTGGCACTCATTGGCCAGTTAAAAGCCATTTTTATGCATTATTCAGAAGTGATCATTCAAAGCAAGAGTTAATTAATGGCATAGCATTTACATAATTCATGTAATTATAGTAATCATTGGCATTCATTGGCCAGTTACTAAACATGTAGCAAGTATTGAATATTACAAAACACTATTCATAACTCATCTGATTGCGGTAATTATTGGCACTCATTGGCCAGTTACAAACCATTTTTATGCATAATTCAGAAGCCATCATTCAAAACAGGAGCTAATGAGTGTAGCATCAAGCTACTGGTATTCATATATGATATCATGTAAGTGACATAAGACAAATTTAAAATATAAGAAACAGTGGCATCCATTGGCCAGTTACTAAACATATAGCAAGTATTGAATATTACAAAACACTTTTCATAACTCATCTGATTGCGGTAATTATTGGCACTCATTGGCGAGTTACAAACTATTCATATAGTTTTATAAAACATTATTCAGTATTATTCAGAAGTCATCATTCAAAATGAGAGTTAATTATTGGCATAGCATTTATAGAGTATAACAAAAATATTATTTACAGAAATTATTGGCATAGCATTTATGCATTATTACAAAACATCATTCAGTATTACTCAGAACTCATCAGTCAAGTGACATAGGATATATTTAAAATGTAACACACCGTAACTATTACTCAAGGCCTGTGGTCCAATAATACATAGATATAATGGATTCAATACATCTGAGAAATTTGCATTATATTTAGAACTAGAAATACATCTTCAACTAGTAGCATTATTTGGGACTGGTAATACTTTTTTTTGTTGAGATCGATAATTAATTGCTGGGGCATGAAAATATTTGCTTTTGACTTATTGCTGGAAATAAGGATTAATAACGTCATTAGTCAGCTGTAGCAAGATTATGAACAAGTAGAGTATATGTGATCACATTCATGAATGACACACACAAATGGGTAAAAAAAAATGCAAGTACTTGAACAGGTTTAATGACTAACTGCTTATAACACATTAATTTCATGAATAGCTTCTCCTGGAAAAAATCCAAAATGGATTATTGAGCTGAAAGAAGAAACGCATCTTATGCTGAAAAGTAGTGAACTTCGAATTAACAGGTAATGAAACGTGTACTCAATATGTATGTACTCTAGCTGTCCTTTCCAAAACATTCAGTCATTATACCATGCGACATAAGACATACTGTCAAAACGAACTGCAACAAATACTTAAATAACTAAATAGCATCTCTTAACTAATAGTAAATATGTAAACTTCATCATTATTCTGCAATGCAAAGAAAAACTTCATTATTCATATTAGCATATTCTTCATATAACTATTCATCATCATTCATTATCATCTGCAAAAAAGACACTTCATTATTCATTATTCATATTACCATTTACTTCATACAACTATTCATATTATAGAGTTTCTCATTTCTAGCATATTTCATCACTAAAATTAAGATGTGTAGTTCGTCTGACAGCCTGCATCAATCGCCTCGTATTCTGAAAGAAAAATAATTAGTTAAGACTGCTATCACACGATGTGTATAGTATATTCTTGTTACTGCTTGTTAATTCTGATCCATTTACTCTTCATGACAAGGTATTGCATTTTCTTTCGTTCATTCCGAAGGTGAAATTCCCACTTCATAGTAATCCACTGTGGTTTGTTTAAGTTATTTCTTTTACACGTTATTGCTTTCTGAAAATGATGAATAAGGATTAATATCTTGCATTTAAATCATATACTCATTAAATAAAAACTTGTTTCTAGTGATATAATTAAGCATACAGCATAGCATGACAGAAAACGTATTATGTCAAAAACATAGACAGTTTTCAAGTGCAAAAAAAATGTACACAGAGTATCATAATGTAGTAGCAAAAAAAATGTAAAATAGTCAAGATATTGAGATATCATAAGGAAAAATGTCAAAGTCAACTGGTGTTTGTTATATCTTAAAGATTTCGTAGTGCATACAAACAAGACCGGAAAACAATCATACATACACGAAAAATGGAAAATGTGCACTGTCTGATATATAACGACAAGAAAAGCGACCTGCTAACCTTACCTTGCCGGGCACTTGCCAAGAAAAAATATGATAATCATCAGTAAGTAGTCACATACATATAATTGCTTAAGTGGTCATAAAATATGTAAGTTTACCTGGAAAAATGTGCACGGTCTGATGTGTAACGACAAGAAAAGAGACCTGCTAACCTTACCTTGCCGGGCACTTGTCAAGAAAAAATATGATAATCATCAGTAAGTGTTCATATAAATGTAATTGCATAAGTGGTCATATAAAAATCAGGAAATGGCATTACAGTGTGATAAATCATAAAGTATGTTCATTCAATAAAGAGTTTAATATTGGAGACATGGTGATTGTCCTTGCTTTTTCTGGTTCTCAAAGTTTCGACGTGTACTACATTGGGGTGAGAAATGCTGCGAATTCGATATGGACCTGCGTATAGAAGCTCAAATTTACTGCATCTACTCTTTCCTCTGTTGGATAAATAGTGTGTGCGTACTAATATCTTCTGTCCAACGTCAAAGTCACGGCGTGTACAAACCTGTTTTTGCTGTCTTCTCCGGCGCTCTGCGGCACGTTTGATGTTGTTAAGTGCAATGTCAATTATTTCATGGTGGCGTAGTCGACGAGATGTAGGAAAGGATACTAATTCTTTAATTTTGTTAGGTGTTTCAACATTTTTCAGTATAACAGTCGGAGATAGCATAGTAGATTCATTTCGTATCGAGTTAATTACATCCTGGAATGAGAGTATGTGTGTATCCCAATCAATATGTTTTTTATGGCAGTATATTCAACATAGATTACCAATTTCTTTCATTAGTCGTTCACAAGGGCTCGAAGAAGCGTGATACTTGGATATATAGATCAGAGAAATGTTTCTTGGTCGTAACATTTGTGTCCATAACGCAGATCGAAACTGTGGTCCATTGTCGGAAATTACTTTCAATACATGCCCTACATGAAATAGAAAATGTTTTACAAATGCTTTCGAAACAGATTTAGCAGTAGCTTTGCGTAACGGAGTGAAGGTAACAAATTTCGAAGTGAGTTCAACAGCGACAAAGATGTAACAAAAACCTCTATTAGTTCTGGAAATCGGACCACAAATGTCTACAGCGGCCATGTGTCTCAATTTAACAGGTACAATGGGATGTAACGGAGGAATATGTGAAGTCGTGTCTGACATAGCTTTCTGGCAGATTTTACATGACGCTAAAACTCGTCGAATACGTTTCTTCATGTTGGCAAAATAACAGTTCTGTCTCAGTATAAGAAAACATTTTCTGGCTCCGTAATGTGCGTAACTTAAATGATTATACCAAATTAATTTGTTAACAAGTTCGTCAGGAATGCATAGTAACCAGTTGTTGCTGTCAGGGTGAGAGCGGTGAAACAGATTATTATTGCGTGCAGTGTAATGGTTTCTGATGGTAACATTATTCCTATCTTGCCAAAGGTGTTTAATTTCTTTCCATACGTTGTCTTTACTCTGCTCTTGTGCTATGTCTCGTAATGACGATGAAATGAAATTTTCAAATGCGACTTGTTGAATATACACTCCTGGAAATTGAAATAAGAACACCGTGAATTCATTGTCCCAGGAAGGGGAAACTTTATTGACACATTCCTGGGGTCAGATACATCACATGATCACACTGACAGAACCACAGGCACATAGACACAGGCAACAGAGCATGCACAATGTCGGCACTAGTACAGTGTATATCCACCTTTCGCAGCAATGCAGGCTGCTATTCTCCCATGGAGACGATCGTAGAGATGCTGGATGTAGTCCTGTGGAACGGCTTGCCATGCCATTTCCACCTGGCGCCTCAGTTGGACCAGCGTTCGTGCTGGACGTGCAGACCGCGTGAGACGACGCTTCATCCAGTCCCAAACATGCTCAATGGGGGACAGATCCGGAGATCTTGCTGGCCAGGGTAGTTGACCTACACCTTCTAGAGCACGTTGGGTGGCACGGGATACATGCGGACGTGCATTGTCCTGTTGGAACAGCAAGTTCCCTTGCCGGTCTAGGAATGGTAGAACGATGGGTTCGATGACGGTTTGGATGTACCGTGCACTATTCAGTGTCCCCTCGACGATCACCAGTGGTGTACGGCCAGTGTAGGAGATCGCTCCCCACACCATGATGCCGGGTGTTGGCCCTGTGTGCCTCGGTCGTATGCAGTCCTGATTGTGGCGCTCACCTGCACGGCGCCAAACACGCATACGACCATCATTGGCACCAAGGCAGAAGCGACTCTCATCGCTGAAGACGACACGTCTCCATTCGTCCCTCCATTCACGCCTGTCGCGACACCACTGGAGGCGGGCTGCACGATGTTGGGGCGTGAGCGGAAGACGGCCTAACGGTGTGCGGGACCGTAGCCCAGCTTCATGGAGACGGTTGCGAATGGTCCTCGCCGATACCCCAGGAGCAACAGTGTCCCTAATTTGCTGGGAAGTGGCGGTGCGGTCCCCTACGGCACTGCGTAGGATCCTACGGTCTTGGCGTGCATCCGTGCGTCGCTGCGGTCCGGTCCCAGGTCGACGGGCACGTGCACCTTCCGCCGACCACTGGCGACAACATCGATGTACTGTGGAGACCTCACGCCCCACGTGTTGAGCAATTCGGCGGTACGTCCACCCGGCCTCCCGCATGCCCACTATACGCCCTCGCTCAAAGTCCGTCAACTGCACATACGGTTCACGTCCACGCTGTAACGGCATGCTACCAGTGTTAAAGACTGCGATGGAGCTCCGTATGCCACGGCAAACTGGCTGACACTGACGGCGGCGGTGCACAAATGCTGCGCAGCTAGCGCCATTCGACGGCCAACACCGCGGTTCCTGGTGTGTCCGCTGTGCCGTGCGTGTGATCATTGCTTGTACAGCCCTCTCGCAGTGTCCGGAGCAAGTATGGTGATTCTGACACACCGGTGTCAATGTGTTCTTTTTTCCATTTCCAGGAGTGTACATGACGCTAAAATTTGCTTGGCAGAAGTTGGTTGCGATGTCTTGCTGATTGTTGCTGAGAGAACGGGATAGTGCGTCTCCAACAATATTTTGTGTACCGGGAATGTGAACAATTCTAAAATTAAATTCCTGTAAATAAAGTTTCCATCTGCTTAATCTGTCGTGTGTAAATTTTGCTGAAAGTAAAAACTGTATAGCTCTATGGTCTGTGTAAACGGTAGTATGTCTTCCACAAAGAAAATGCCTAAATCTGGTAAATGCCCATACAACACATAATGTTTAAAGTTCTGTGACAGAATAATTGCGTTCAGCAGGTGACAGAATGCGACTTGCAAAGGCGATGTTTTTAATTACTGTAGTACCGTCTTCTTCAATTTCCTGAAAAATGTGTACGCCTAAAGCGGTGTTAGAACTGTCGGTGGCAATGGAAAAATTTCTATTTAGATCTGGGTGTGATAAAAGTGGTGCATTCAACAAAGCATGTTTCAGATTAGCAAATTCAGACTGTGCTTGGCTATCCCAGGACCAAATAGCCTTTTTACCCGCCAATTGGCATAATCTAGGGGTGTCTAAAGCAGAGTAATGAATAAATTTACGGAAAAAGTTAATTAATCCCAAAAGCTGCGTAGTTATGTCGTCAAAATTAATAACATTTTCGTGAACAAGAGTCTGTGTATCAAAAGTATTGCTTGCGTTGCTGGAAGATGCAACCTGTACTGTATCTAGTCAAATTCTTTCTGACGTGCTGTTATTTGCGGGAGGATACTGTGGCATTTCGTCTATTTGTACTGTTCTGTTGTTTCGTCCTGACGCTTTAGGTTCGGGATGATACCTACTGTCTGGTTCATTCATGGTAATCTGTTGTTTCGGATGATTCTGCTGCTGTAAAGACCGACTGTTACGCTGAAAACTATGCTCATTACATTTACGTCTGTCATAATAATCATTGCTATACGGCGCGTTGCGATACGAGTTGAAATGATGTGTCTTCTGTACATAGTGGTTTCCTTGTTGCTGTGCATTACTATTTGGTGTGGCCGACGCTATACGTGCAGGCGGCGAAACATTAAAGCTTGGTTGACTTTGCAAACCACATTGTTGGTTAGGTATGCTAACCGGCTGGCTTTGATGCTGTTGCGGGGAAAAACCTCTATTGTTACCAAAATTCGTTTGCGATAGCTGAAAATTTTGTACATACTGATGATTACACTTCTGTCTTTCATTAAAATTACGCTGGCAGTTCTTGTCATTTCAAGAGTGTCTAATGAAAACTGTCACTTTCGGTAAAACTTGTCACATCAGGTTTTCTTTACTCTTTCTTAATCCTAGCTAGATCGATAGTTGAAGAGCTGTTTTGATAGATATAAAGGAATAATGCCGTAACTCGTTCCATGCCAAAATTGCTTGCTATATTCTCTGTGCTGTGTGATGGTGTATGTGCATTTGTCACGTTTTGTGTACCGGTAACCATTTGGTCATTGTCTGATTCACAAAAAGGTTTGCCAATCGGATGTGCACTGTCGGTCACTACATCGGAATCAAATAAATCTGACGTATTCTGACTACATTGTTCATCTTCGTGAGAAAAATTTATCTGTTCACAATTCAAATTTTGCAAACCGGGTGTGTCAAACTGGGCAGCGTTCATTGTATCGGAACGTGCCGCGTCATCAATTGTTAAATTTACTGTGGACATAATTGAATTTGTTTGCCCATCATTAGAATTAAAATCATTACTAGTGATCGGCAGGCACTGATTATCTGTAATTAGGGGATTATCGCTATTACACTGAGTGTTGCAAGTATTATCGGTCAAATTATTCGAGTCGGCTATTCCACTCATTGTACATCGCGATGTACTGTTAACAGTTTTTCGCGGTATTTTTCACAAATAAAAATTAAGCACAAAATGAAACAAAGACGAAGCAAAAATGGAACAAACAATTACAACAAAGAGTAATAACTTGCTGATTATCTGTGAAAGAAAGAGTGACACATTAGTAAATGCGTTGCGCCAGATGCAAACTACATTTAAGTAAATAAGAGCAGATATATGACTACTTCTCATAAATTCACAAAGAAAATACGATCCTGGCCGGTTGTCGCCAAGTGTAACCTCCCCACAAAATTCTTTCTCCAGTGTAACCTCCCCACAAAATTCTTTCTCATTTAACCTCCCCACAAAAATATATAATTAATTTTCCGTAACCTCCCAACAGAAAATATGAACATAAATAATATTCACGTTTAGTGTAACCTCAAAACAGAAAAATTCCTAAACCTCGCAACAGTAAAAAATATAATTATGTCGTTCACATTCAGTGTAACGTCCCAACAAAATAATTTCTGTAACCTGGTAATGATACAATGTAACTAACCTCTCAATTAAATTGTCGCTCACTTATAACTTTTCAATAATTGACTGTGAATTTAACCTGGTAAATTTTGGACGTCAGCAGTGCTGCGTCATGGCCCTGAAAGATCATTCTGAATAAAAAGAGAAAAATTCTTACCTCAATGAAGTCGCCGGATAACGCATATACATCTGCTCTTACAATAAGTTTTTCTGGCAAAGCCCTGTGCAATGCTGGCAGATAGATTTGTCATTTATGAAAGGGAAACAACTGATTTTTCTTTTGCAACAATCGGGATGATCATGGATTGGAGAAATTAGTAAATTCTTTAAATTGAAATGAATGGTTGTTATAATTACTTTATATGAGAAAGATTATTATTATGACTTTTTAAAACATTTACATGGGACTTCAGATAACATTACTACATATGCGCGAGGCTGCTTTTTACCTTATACAATAATGCTCAGGCTCCGACATCGCTGCACCGCGACCGGCCCAGCCAACACGATACACCAGAGCAGACCAGAGCAGACAGCTCACTAGCAACAACTTCCTGCTACAGCTACACAGTTCCTACTGCAGTCAACACTGCTCTTTGGTCAGAGATTCTCTTATACCTTGCATATCGCAGGCAGCGCATGAGCAATACATCGAAATTACACTGCTGGCCACCGTAAATGCAACACCCTGAAGGAAGCATCCGAATCAAGTGAAATTTACACCATGGGTTTGCAGCGATGAGATATGCAACTGATTAGAATTTCAGCGCAGACGCACATCACGCGCGCCTGTGGCGCCACCTCATAGCGCCATTTAAGGCTTGGCGATTTCGACGAGTGTACGTTCGGCACGCGTGTTTACCTTGTGGTTGTTTCACAAGACGATCAGTTATGCCTCGTAGACAACAGCGAACATCTTTTGATCAAGATCCTCGACAGAGGAAGGATAGTGGCTTACCGAGATTGTGGATTATCATACAGAGAAATCGCTAGTCGTGTTGGACGAAACCAAACAACTGTAATGCGGATATGTGACCGTTGGATGCAGGAGGGTACGACGGACCGACGTGGTCGATCGCATTCACCTCGGTGCACCACTGCACGTGCTGATAGGCAAATTGTGCGCATGGCAGTGACGGATCGCTCAGTGACATCCCGAACCATAGCACAGCACATTGCGTCTGTAACGCATCATCCAGTGTCTGCGCGTACCATTCGACGCCGTTTACAGCAGAGTGGTCTGTCCGTAAGACGTCCATTGCTTCGTCTACCATTGACGCAGAACCACAGACGTCTCCGTCGCCAATGGTGTGATGACAGACGGATGTGGACGGCAGAATGGAATGACGTTGTCTTTACTGACGAGGCACGCTTCTGTCTGCAGCACCACGACGGTCGGATTCGAGTGTGGAGACACCGTGGAGAGAGGATGCTGGACAGCTGCATTATGCACCGCCACACTGGTCTTGCACCGGGTATTATGGTATGGGGCGGTATCGGATATTACTCTTGCACGCCTCTAGTACGCATTGCCGGTACTTTAAATAGCCGGCGCGACATATCCGAGGTGCTGGAGCCAGTTGTCCTTCCTTACCTTCAGGGCTCGGCCACAGCCATATTTCAACAGGATAATGCGCGACCACACGTGGCACGCATTGTCCAAAGGTTCTTCGTCAATAACCAGATTGAATTGCTTCCCTGGCCGGCTCGCTCTCCGGATCTTTCGCCGATAGAAAACATGTGGTCCATGGTTGCTCAACGAGTGACCCAGATTACATCCCCAGCTGCCACGCCAGATGATCTTTGGCAACGTGTGGAAGCTGCTTGGGCTGCTGTACCCCAGGAACACATCCAACGTCTCTTTGACTCAAGGCCGAGACGTGTGGCAGCGGTGATCTCCAACAATGGCGGCTACTCTGACTACTGATTCTGGCAGGAACCACATGTCACAGACGTCTGTAAACGTAATCATTTGATACTTGGTCAACATGTTATCTACAAAATAAATCTTGTTGTGCTACCTCTTGTCTTTCTTGTGTTGCATTTACGGTGGCCAGCAGTGTACATCTGCTCGGGCCTCTTACAAACGTACGCACAGAACTATAAGCCTGTTGTAGAATTCTGGACGATGTTTTACGCTCGAGATGGCAGTAAGTGAAGAGATAGCGATGTGCACATACACAGATGGCGGTATTATCGCGTTCACATGTTATGAAAGGACGGTGCACTGGCAGAGCTGTCATTTGTATTCAGGTGAGTCATGTGGAAAGGTTTCCGTCGTTATTATGGTCGCACAACAGGAATTAACACAATTTGAACGCTGAAAGGTAGTTGGGACTAGACGCATGGGACATTCCATTTCAAAAATCGTTACGGAATTCAATTTTGGGAGATCCATAGTGTCATGAGTGCGCCGAGAATCCCACATTTGAGGCATTACCTCTCACCACGGACAATGCCGTGGCCGAAGGCCTTCGCTTAACGACCGAGAGCAGCGGCTTCTGGGTAGAGTTGTCAGTGCTAATAGAAGAAACTGCTCAAATTAGTGTTGGGCGTACGACGAACGTATCGGCTAGGACAGTGCGGCGAAATTCGGCGTTAATAGGCTATGACAGCAGACGACCGTCGCGAGTGCCTTTGCTAACAGCACAACATATCCTGCAGCTCCTCTCCTGGGCTCGTTACCATACCGATTAGACCCTATACGACCGGAAAACCGTGGCTTCGTCAGATGAGTCCCGCTTTCAGTTGGCTGGTGGCATGGTTCGAGTGTGGCGCAGACCCCACAAAGCCATGAACCCACGTTGTCAACAAGGCATTGTGCAAGATGGTAGTGGCTTCATAATGGTGAGGACTACGTTTACATGAAATGGGCTGGGTCCTCTGGTTATGTTCGTCAACATTGAGACTATTTGCAGCCATTCATGGACCTCATGTTCCCAAACAACGATGGATTTTTTATGGATCACAATGCACCATGTCACTGGGCCACAATTGTTTGTGACTGGTTTCAAGAACATTCCGGACAATTCGAGCTAATGATTTGGCCATTCAGATCGCTGACATAACTCCCGTCGAACATTTATGGGACATAATCGCGAGGCCTGTTCGCGCACAAAATCCTGTGTCTGTAACACTTTCGCAATTATAGACGGCTATAGAGGCAGCGTGGCTCAGTATTTCTGCAGGGGACTTCCGACGACTTGTTGAGTCCATGCCACGTCGAGTTGCTGCACTACGCCGGACAAAACGTTATCCGACACGATGTTAGGAGGTACCCCATGACTTTTGTCACCTCAGTGTATGACATTTCTGGAGACCGGAAATCTACACTTTAGGAACCAACACGGTTCCGAAAACAACAATCATGTGAAAGCCAGCTTTCTCTATTCGTCCAGGAGACCCAGAAAGCAGTACGTACAGTCGCCCAGGTAGAGGCCGTTTCCTTGACTTATGCAAGGCATTCGGCACAGTTCCATACGTCCTCTAATGAAGAAAATGCGATAGTACGGAATATCAAACCAACTATGTGATAGTATTGAAGAGTTTTCGGCAAAGTATGCAGAATATGTCATTCTAAACAGAATCAAGTTTTCACGAGTAAAAGGGACTTCGGTTGTTCAAAAATAGCTCTGAGCACTATGGGACTTAACTTCTGAGGTCATCAGTCCCCTAGAACTTAGAACTACTTAAACCTAATTAACCTAAGGACATCACACACATCCATGCCCGAGGCAGGATTCAAACCTGCGACCGTAGCGGTCGCGCGGCTCCAGACTGTAGCGCCTAGAACCGCTCGGCCACTCCGGCCGGCTTCGGATGTTCCCTGATGGACTGTTGTAGGACCATAATTTTTCACAACATATGTAAATGACCTGGTAGATAAAGTCGGAAGTTCCATTAGGCTTTACGCGGACAACGCCATTGTATGCAGAGATGCTGCACTGCTAGAAAATTGTAGCGAAGTGCAGCAAGACCTGCAGAAGATCGATGCTTGGAGGATGGTCTGGCAATTGACCATCAAACAAATCTAACATACTGCGCATAAATAGACAGTATCATTACGCGATTTCAAAACAATCGCTGGAAGCAGTAACTTCCATAGAATATCTGGGAGTATAATGACTTAAAATTAATCGCCTGTAAGGCAGATTCCAGACTGAAATTTATTGGAAGATTCCTCAGAAGTATAGTTCATCACGAAAGGAAGTAGTTTACAAAACACTCGTTCGGCCCATAGATGAATATTGCTCGTCAGTCTGGGATCCGCACCAGATGGGATAGATGGAAGAGACACAGAAGATCCAAACAGGAGCAACATGTTTCGTCACAGGTTTATCTAGTAACCGCGAAAGCGTTATGGAGATGCTCAGCCAACTTCAGTGGCAGACGAAGCAAGAGAGGCAATCTGTATCGCGAAGTGGTCTGCTGTTAAAGCACCGAGAGTGCGCATTCCTAGAAGAGTCAACCAACATATTGCTTCACCCTACTCCCATCTCACGAAAAGTTAATGAAGGTTAAAGTAGAGAGATTCGAATCCACACGGAGGCTTACCAGTAATCGCTCTCCCCGGGAATCATTTGTGGCTGAAATTGGGAAGGGGAGAAGTGACAGTCCTACACGCTGTAATATCCACGCCTGTACTATATTGAGCCAACGGCCTTGCTGCAGTGGTAACACCGGTTCCCCTCAGATCACTGATGCTAAGCGCTGTCGGGCTGGGATAGCACTTGGATGGATGACCATCCGGTCTGCCGATCGCTGTTGGCAAGCGGGGTGCTATCAGTCCTTTTGAGGCAAACTGAGGAGCTGCTTGATTGAGAAGTAGCGGCTCCGGTCTCGGAAACTGACCTACGGCCGGGAGAGCGGTGTGCTGACCACATGCCCATCCATATCCGCATCCAGTGACGCCTATGGCCTGAGGATGACACGGCGGCCGGTCGGTACCGTTGGGCCGTCATGGCCTGTTCGGGAGGAGTTTAGTATATTTTATTCAAAATAATATTCACGACAGCATTGTATGTGGAATGTGAATGTACTTTGATCCTATTCTCGTAATACTAATAAAAAGGACTTCACCGCTAATAAATTAATTATTATTAATAACAAAATTTAATATTTTGTAAAAAATTATATCTCAGACAATACCCATGTAAAAAGATAATGAAAGTCTCAACCTTTTGTTATCTATGATTTTGTAGAAAAATCCTTCTTCTTGTTCAAACTGTTGTATTCATAGGATATGACTGACGTCACGTAACACAGAGGTCGCCCAAAAACTGTATTATGTTGCTAACCGATATTTGAAAATGTGTTATTGAAGTGAACCTTCTTTGTTTGGAGTTTTATTTCATTGTAATTCTCGTCCTATATAAATGTTTAGTTTTCTGCTAAGTTACGAAAGAGCGCAGCCATTAGCTCTAGCGCGAGGTGGCGCAGTGGTTAGACACTGGACTCGCATTCGGGAGGACGACGGTTCAATCCCGTCTCCGGCCATCCTGATTTAGGTTTCCGTGATTTCCCTAAATCGTTTCAGGCAAGTGCCGGGATGGTTCCTTTCAAAGGGCACGGCCGATTTCCTTCCCAATCCTTCCCTACCCCGAGCCTGCGCTCCGTCTCTAATGACCTCGTTGTCGACGGGACGTTAAACACTAACAACCACCACCACCACCACTCCAGGCAAATGCCGGGATGGTTCCTCTGAAAGGGCACGGCCGACTTCCTTCCCCATCCTTCCCTAATCCGATGAGACCGATGACCACGCTGTCTGGTCTCCTTCCCCAAAAACCAGCCAACCAACCAACCATTAGCTCTATTGAACTATAGCGCAATTTATTGGTAAATGGTGAATATTAATATGTCTTGCAACATTGAGAAATATTTTCAAATGTTAATGCATACAATAAAGATGAGAAAAGATTTAATATCTATTATTTACTACGAGTAAAGCACAGCCTGAAGCAGAATCGATAAGTGATTGACTTATGTTAGCCGCTATCTTAGTGAAATATTGCAGCGGCTGTTTTAAATTGATTTTCTATACAGAGATAAATGTTGTTGGTTATAATTGCGATAATAATTGTGTATTGGTGGCCGAGGGCCCATCTGAGGTAGAAAATTCCAGTTAGACTGTGGATACATTGAACTTCTATGAATGCAAACAGCATCTTACATATAAATTCTTATCTGCTGTTATTTGAAGGCTGGTAATTTCGTAACAACTTTTATGAAATATTTTGGCAGGGAAACACATTAGTGTTGTCAGAATGAGATTTTCACTCCGTAGCGGAGTGTGCGCTGATATGGAACTTCCTGGCAGATTAAAACTGTGTGCCGGACCGAGACTCGAATTCGGGGCCTTTGCCTTTCGCGGGTAAGTGCTCTACCAACTGAGCTACCCAAGCACGACTCACGCCCCGTCCTCACAGCTTTACTTCCGCCAGTACCTCGCCTCCTACCTTCCAAACTTTACAGAAGCTCTCCTGCGAACCTGCACGACTACTGAAAGAAAGGCGAGGTACTGGCGGAAGTAAAGCTGTGAGGAGGGGGCCTGAGTCGTGCTTGGGTAGCTCAGTTGGTAGAGCACTTGCCCGCGAAAGGCAAAGGCCCCGAGTTCGAGTCTAGGTCCGGCACACAGTTTTAATCTGCCAGGAAGTTTCACGTTAATGTTGTGTACATGTGGTACTGTGTGACAAAACTGCCCACTTTGCTTAAAGAGAAATGTTGCCACCACGAATAACAGTAGCGCTAAATTTGATAAACGATCTGCAACTAGAAAAGGGCCTTTTAAACAACTGCACTGAAATTACTAAAAATCATTAATCTTGTTTAGTTCATATTACTTATCATACGTTTAGCTTGTTTGCTGGTTATAAATGATTACTTTTGTGAATGAAGTTAGCGACATTTACACTGGTTGACAGACAACATTGCTACATGTTCCTACATAGAGATTTCTTTTGCAAAATAACGTTCATTAGCTGGGCAAAGCAGTGATTAAATAAAACCTCATGTTACATTAATAGTAAGTAACTAACTTTACTGTAATATTGCTGAACTTGTAGAACACAACGCACGCACAATTACGAAGCACGTCACAACACTCTTTAAGCTGGCTTGCGTAATACAGATGTTGATATACATGTAGAGTGGCTTGAAAAATGATTGCAAATATGTGTTAACGAGATGCCACTGATCAAATATTGTCATAGTACATCTCCATTTGAAATGTAAACTTTTCAATGAAGTCCTATCTGACTGAAAATAAATTTCATCCCAAGCCTACTTCAACAAAAAATACTCTGTTATTCTAGTAAGATACATCTTGAAAATTACTGCAGTTCCTACCAGTGGAATCAGGTGTTCTAGGTGTCTTCGTCGCCTCAGTTGCATGGATTATGCCGCCCCGTGCGAAAATTTCAAGCGCCGCCCTACGCCCTCTCGCGCCCCTACAAGCATTTTCAGACGTTGTCAATCTCCTTCACAATGTCATTGAAACATGACGTCTTATTTTCGTATATCACTTTTCTCATACGTCTTTCTGGCGTGACTACGTTTAAAACCAGAGCCGGGTATGAGGCACCAGTCGGTGAAACAGATATGAAACAGTAACAGTGTAATGCATTTTGAGTTATAACTCCAAAATTCATCATATCGACCAAAGTAAAGTTATGTCGCTCGCAGAGGACATATTTAAAATCTGTTAAGTTTTTCTCGTTCCATGAGCAGAGAGGAACGTAGGGTGCGGAAGGAGGAGCAGCATGACCCGTGACTGCCGCGGGGCAGTGTAACAAGTGGGGAGGGGGCCAGCAGAGTTCTCGCAGTACTTCCAACGCCCACGGTTTGTGCTTCGTACCGGTTCCTTTTGTGGTCTAAATGACGCGCTGGTGGGACAGGTTTCGTAAAAGCGCAGACCATAGGCGTTTATTTTCTCGTTTGTACCACACCACAACGACAAAGAAACAAATGAAGACCGGTTCACTGTTCGCTGCAGTGCTGAGCAGTGTTACATCGCATTTGTTGGCAGAAATTACAAAATACATGACAAATTATGTCAGGGAGTTACTAACAGAACTATGGGTCTCAGCGAACAAGGTAATGTAAACGTACCGTCGTATCTGAAAAGCACCTCCAGCACTGGGTCTGCATAGACGGATGGCATTTGACAACCTATTTCGCCGTTAGACAAAACAAATGTAGACCTATCCTACAACAAATCTGTATTAAGTAAATGAATGAAACTGCAAGACATACATAAATAAATAAATTAAAATTAAATTAATGATAAGCATATGTTTTCACACTTGCCTTGTTGTTGTTGTCGTCAAGCCGGCCGCGGTGGTCTAGCGGTTCTGGCGCTGCAGTCCGGAACCGCGGGACTGCTACGGTCGCAGGTTCGAATCCTGCCTCGGGCATGGGTGTGTGTGATGTCCTTAGGTTAGTTAGGTTTAATTAGTTCTAAGTTCTAGGGGACTTATGACCTAAGATGTTGAGTCCCATAGTGCTCAGAGCCATTTGAACCATTTTTTTGTTGTCGTCAATCCGAAGAATGGTTTGATGCAGCTCTCCACGCTACTCTGTCCTGTGCAAGCCTCTACTTCTTCTTCTTTCGCTTACGCCTTAGTCCCGCAGCGATCGCAGGGTCGGCGTGGTTACAACGGATTTGGCAGTGTTACTGTGTAGGGATGCCCATCCTGCCGCCACCCTGTACCCCCCAGGATGGAATCAGTGTACCCCAACTGTCTGCATCTACTGTAAATCGTGAAATAGTGCAGACGTGTTTCAAATGTCTGTGATGCGTGTAACTGAGGCGGAACGTGGGGACCAGCCCTGGTATTCACCTAGCGGGATGTGAAAAACCGCCTAAAAACCACATCCAGGTTGGCCGGCTCTCCGGCCCTCGTCGTTAATCCGCCAGGCGGATTCGATCTGGGGCCAACGCGCTTACCTGAGTCCAGGAAGCAGCGCGTTAGCATGCTCGGCTACCCTGGCGGGTCCTGTGCAAGCCTCTACATCTCCGCGTAACTATCGCAACTTACTGCCTTCTGAATCTGCTTACAAGGGAACCTCCCCATCGCACCCCCCTCGGATTTAGTTATAAGTTGGCACAGTGGATAGGCCTTGAAAAACTGAACACAGATCAATCGAGAAAACAGGAAGAAGTTGTGTGGAACTATGAAAAAATAAGCAAAATATACAAAATGAGTAGTCCATGCGAAGATAGGTGGCAACATCAAAAACGATCTGAACTCAGCAGCGCCGTGGTCCCGTGGTTAGCGTGTGCAACTGCGAAACGAGAGGTCCTTGGTTCAAGTCTCCCCTCAAGTGAAAATTTTTTCTTTATTTTAGCAAAGTTATGATCTGTCCATTCGTTCATTGGCGTCTCTGTTCACTGTAATAAGTTTAGTGTCTGTGTTTTGCGACCGCACCGCAAAACAGTGCGATTAGTAGACGAAAGGACGTGCCTCTCCAATGGGAACCGAAAACATTTGATCGCAAGGTCATAGGTCAACCGATTCCTCCACAGGAAAACACATCTGATATATTCTATACGACACTGGTGACGGCATGTGCGTCACATGACAGGAATATGTTGTCGACCCACCTAACTTGTACACTTGGCGAATGGGTAAAAAGATTCTTCTACATTGCCCGATTTAGGTTTTCTTGTGGATGTGAGAATTACTCCCAAAAAAGTGATGAAAACATAGGAGTTTGTCACATAAACTGCAACAAATGAATGCAACAGTTTCACAGTCGTACAATTTTCCCTCTGCTCTGTCAAAACATGTTTTTAACGTTTTCAATTTTTTCCGTGTGTAGACTGTCAAATCCTGCATATGTCCAAGCAAATCTGAACATGTCCTGGAATTTTGGAGATCGAATTTGATTATATTTGAGTGCCTGAACTTTGATAATTGTCTGAAAATAAAAAATAAAATCTTACGCTCGAAGGAAGACTTGAACCAAGAACCTCTCGTTCCGCAGCTGCTCACGCTAACCACGGGACCACGGCGCTCCTGGTTTCACATGATCCTTGATGTTGCCTATCTTGTGCATGGACTACTCAGTTTGTATATTTTACTTATTTTTTCATAGTTCCACACAACTTCTTCCTGTTTTCTAGATTGATCTGTGTTCAGTTTTTCAAGGCCTATCCACTGTGCCAACTTATAACTAAATCTGAGGGGGGTGCGATCGATGGGGAGGTTCCCTTGTTAGTATATTCATCTCTTGGTCTCCCTCTACGATTCCCCCCCCCCCCCCCCTCTAGCCACCAGTACTAAATTGGTGATCCCTTCATGCATCAGTACGTGCCCTACAAACCGATTCCTTCTTCTAGTCAAGTTGTGACACAAATTCCTCTTCTCCCCAATTTACCCACCTAATCTTCAGCTTTCTTCTGTTGCACCACGTTTCAGAACCTTATATTCTCTTGGCTGAATTTGAATTAATTGCAAGTGCCCAAAGTTAATGCACAGCTACGAGCTCATTTCATGTTCACTGCAAAATAATTTCGATGGAACGGCATATGATCGCTTGCTGTTATTTTGTTAGTCATTTTGCAGTGTACGTGGAAAATTAATTGAAAAGCATAAAGACTGAAGTGAAACCTACGTTATCAAGGTTTCAGCATTTATGAACGTTCACTTTATGATATTCTTGCCTAAAGTGTTTATCGTCCATGTTTCACTTCCACACATGGCTACACTCCATACAAATACATTCAGGAAAGATTTCCTACCACTTAAGTCTATATATGATGTTCACAGATTTCTTTTCTTCAGAAACGCTTTTCTTGCCCTTGCAAATCTAAATTTCATATCCTTTCTGCTTTGGCCATTATCAGTTATTTTTATACCCAAATAACAAAATTCATCTATTACTTTTAGTGTCTCGTTTCCTAATTCCCTCAGAATCACCTGATTTAATTCGACTACATTCCATTATCCTTATGTTGCTTTTTTTATGTTCGTTTTATATCCTCCCTTCAAGACAAGGTCCATTGCATTCAACCGGCTTTCCAAGTCTTGTGCTGTCTCTAACAGAATTAAAATGTCATCGTGAAGCCTCAAAGTTTTTATTTCTTCTCCCTGTACTTTAATTCCTACTCCGAATTTTTCTTTTGTTTCCTTTACTGCCTGCTCAGTGCACAGTTTGAACAATATCAGCGATTGGCTACAACCCTGTCTCACTTCCTTCTGCACCACTGTTTAGTTTTCATGCCTCTAAAGTCTTATAACTGTCAGCTGATTTTTTCTACTTTGTATTTCTTCGTTAAAATACAAACATTCAGCTAGCTCACGTTCAGTCGACACCCTTGCCAGCCCACAGAGCTTACTTCTTACTTCAGGTTCACTTTAATCAGTTCCAACTTCCCACTGTCATCGGTTGTGTTAGCAAAATTCGTAGAGGTATCCTTACGTTGCGTGTAGAGGTATCCTTAGGTTGTATGACTTTCAAAGTTTTACTTACAAGGGAACCTCCCCATCGCACCCCCTTCAGATTTAGTTATAAGTTGGCACAGTGGATAGGCCTTGAAAAACTGAACACAGATCAATCGAGAAAAAAGGAAGAAGTTGTGTGGAACTATGAAAAAAATAAGCAAAATATACAAATTGAGTAGTCCATGCGCAATATAGGCAACATCAAGGGTGGTCTCAGGTCAGGAGCGCCGTGGTCCCGTGGTTAGCGTGAAAAACTGTGGAACGAGAGGTGCTTGGTTCAAATCTTCCCTCGAGTGAAAAGTTTGGCTTTTATTTTAAGACAATTATCAAAGTTCAGGCACTCACACATAATCAACTTCGCTCTCCAAAATTCCAGGACATGTTCAGATTTGCTTGGAAATATGCTGAATTTGACGGTCTACATACGGAAAAATTTGAAAACGTTAAAAACATATGTTTTGACAGAGCACAGGGAAAAGTGTGTGACTGTGAAACTGTTGCATTCATTTGTTGCAGCTTATGTGACAAACTCTTATGTTTTCATCATTTTGTTGGAAGTGATTATCACATCCACAAGAAAACCTAAATCGGGCAAGGTAGAAGAATCTTTTTACCCATTCTCCAAGTGTACAAGTTAGGTGGGTCGACAACATATTCCTGTCATGTGACGCACATGCCCTCACCAGTGTCGTATAGAATATATCAGACGTGTTTTCCTGTGGAGGAATCGGTTGACCTATGACCTTGCGATCAAATGTTTTCGGTTCCCATTGGAGAGGCACGTCCTTTCGTATACTAATCGCACGGTTTTGCGGTGCGGTCGCAAAACAGACACTAAACTTATTACAGTGAACAGAGACGTCAGTGAACGGACGGACAGATCATAACCTTGCGAAAATTTTAGAAAGTAAACTTTTCACTCGAGGGAAGAATTGAACCAAGGACTTCTCGTTCGGCAGCTGCTCACGCAAACCACGGGACCACGGCGCTCCGGAGCTCAGACTGTCTTTAATGTTGCGTATCTTGCGCATGGACTACTCAGTTTGTATATTTTGCTTATTTTTTTCATAGTTCCACACAACTTCTTCCTTTTTTTCTCGATTGATCTCTGTTCAGTTTTTCAAGGCATATCCTCTGTGCCTACTTATAACTAAATCTGAGGTGGGTGCAATGGGGAGGTTCCCTTGTTAGTATGTTACCAGGATTTACCAACGTTGAGACCAATGTAAGTTCGTCTTTAAAATTGACAGGACTGATTGTCCTTAACCTGTCCCTGACTGTTTGGAACGCTTGCCATTTAGAACTACTATTGACACATCTTTAATTTTATTAATTGTTCCGGTGTAACATCAAGCGCCGGCACGTGGGCCCGAAACGTTGCAGCAGAGAAGGCTGTCAGATGACGTCAGCCAATTGAACGCTGACTAGGACGACACCACGACAGGAGCGGCACCTATACGAAGAGAACATAAGTGCCGCTCCAGCTAGCCTCGGCCGTACTAGAAGGGCCGCACTAGAAGACGAGCCGAGATCCTAACACTATTGCCTGACTTGTGATCTATATTAAATCTTCGCATGGAAACTGTATATATGTAAGGACATTGATTTTTTGCATTTCGCCACTTGCTTGCAACACTTCATTGTAAAAAGGCAAAGTTAAGTATTGTCAATTCAGTTTACTGTAATTAACTCCATTAACAAGATCTGTTAGAATGTTGCTTAGCTGTCCGAGAAAACAGCTTCCTACGCACCCTATATTAGACGAGTGGACAGGATCCCACACTAATGTCGTGCTAAAAAGCAAAAAGGTGATCACTGTGACTTGTAAGCTATTGAAATCTCTCATTAACAGCGCATATAATAACATCCAGTACTTTAAAGTATAATCCTACTTTGTACTGCATTTGTAGAGTTTCAATTTTCTCATCTGCTTTCTCATACTGGAATGTCTCTTCTTCCTCCTCTTTCACATCTGTGTTGTATCACCTCCTGTCGGATTTACTGTACCGAGATGCGTTGCCAGTTCCTTAGCGGAATTTAGGATCCATTCGGTAGTTTGTGAAATACTCTGTTGTCTTCCCGAGTTAAGTCAATAGCTTTCGATACATCTGTGGTAACACGTTGATTTTTTTCTGGCGACATTAATGTGGAGTAATATCGCATACCATATGAGCACTAAACAAAGGATAATGTGCGCCAAACAACCAGTCTCGTGTGTAATCATACTGTCCGTATTTTCGTCTTTGCTTGCTTATTTCTATCAGTGTGTTATACATCTCTCCTATGTTATGCTTAATAGCGGGGGTGCATCAATCCTACTTTCCCATCTTGTACTCAATGCCTTCAACGTTAGGGCAGATAGATGACGATTCAATACTGTACAGCGTCGCAAAGATGCAGAAAAGAAATCATAAATTGTTCTCATCAAACAAAAGAATAAAACTGTGTGTTCTGATGCCTCTGCAGCATCATTATACTGATTGTTTCTTCAAAACTGAGAAAGAAAAGGGAACGTGAGAAAATTTAAAAGAAAGTACCTACTGAAGAAGAGCAGTGCAAATGGTATAAATGGCAGATACAAATGAGAGGAAATGGTGTCATGCACCTTTCCACGTGTAAACGACGCTTAATTACAAAGTGTGGATTAAAAATACTACGGTATGTGATGCACATTGCGCATTTTAGTTATTCTCTACTTCTTCATTACACTACAGGTGCTGAAGGTTGCTGTAGAGGAACTGTTCGGTCGTCAATTGCTGATATTTAACTTTCTTTCTTTATTATAAAGTTTTTGGCTTCTGTGGGAGATTCATGCTGATGTGGGTACATTTCATGTGTTGTGTAGGAACATGATAGAAACTGAAGTGGCAACATGCCACTGGCAAGCTTTGCTATTTTTGAAGACCCACCCACGGTGACCAACTCCATTCCTTCATTTGTCACCTGTTTTACAGTATCGAAGATAGTTTCCAGTAAGACGCTAGACTTTATAAAAGATTTGTATTTCCAATTTATTCGTACATGTCTTCATTTATGAAAAATTTTCATTGTTTTGTAAAATTCATCCTTTTGGAACCACACTAAAATTTAAAATTTTCGCACGCCGGAAAATATACCCTGCCCTGGTCGATGGTACAATCAGCCCCACTCCTCCTCCCCCTCATACCCCTCCTCCCCCTCCCCCTCCCCCTGCCCCCTGCCCCCTTGCGTCGCCTTTGGATGCAATACTGCATTCGTTTCCGCAGCGAGCCACGAACTCTTTCAAACAGCGCCGGAAAATCTCGTAAATCTTGACAAAACCGTACAATACACTGCTTCAGTTTCATAACCGTATCAACTGGACACCCAATGCGAAATGACTCCAGACAGAAAAGTCCAGCGGTTTCAGATCAGGCGATCCTGTAGGCCAAGGGACAGGTCCTGCTCCAGTTACAGATCTCGGACCATATTAGCGCGTTAGATGTTTTGCAGACATGTGCCGTTGCCCCATCTTGCATGCACCACATTCTCAAGGAATTCTGGGAGATTCCGTCGCAAAAACCGAAGATATCCTCGTCCATCACATTTTCTTGGAAGACCCAAAAGTTCGTATTTAAAATATGTTTGTACTAAGGAGATCAATGTAAATCCTAAAGTCCATGCTGGCTCATAACAACACGTTCTTATTTCTGTTATCCTATACTTTCACACTGTGAGTTTTCGCTATCAATCGTGATCCGCTCTATATGTAACAGGTACCTGTATAAGTGTAGATATTTCTATTGGTAACTGAGGACCATGCACTAAACAACATTACATCAGTTTTTTGCGTCATTTGCAGATTAATACACCACTGACCATTAAAATTGCTACACCAAGAAGAAATGCACATGATAAACGGGTATTCATTGTACAAATATATTATACTAGAACTGTCATGTGATTACATTTTCAAACAATTTGGGTGCTTAGATCCTGAGAAATCAGTACCCAAAACAACCACCTCTGGCCGTAATAACGGCCTTCATACGCCTTGGCATTGAGCCAAACAGAGCTTGGATGGCGTGTACAGGTACAGCTGCCCATGCAGCTTCAACACGATACCACAGTTCATCAAGAGTAGTGACTGGCGTATTGTGACGAGCCAGCTGCTCGGCCACCATTGACCAGACGTTTTCAGTTGGTGAGAGATCTGGAGAATGTGCTGGCCAGAGCAGCACTCGAACATTTTCTGTATCCTGAAAGGCCCGTGCAGGACCTGTAACATGAGGTCGTGCATTATCCTACTGAAATGTGGGGTTTCACAGTGATCGAATCGAGGGTAGAGCCACGGGTCGTAACACATCTGAAATGTAACGTCCACTGTTCAAAGTTCCGTCAATGCGAACAAGAGGTGACCGAGACGTGTAACCAATGGCACCCCATACCATCACGCCGGGTGATACGCCAGTATGGCGATGACGAATACACGCTTCCAATGTGCGTTCACCGCGATGTCGCCAAACACGGATGCGACCATCATGATGCTGGAATCAGAAGCTGGATTCATCCGAAAAAATGACGTTTTGCCATTCGTGCACCCAGGTCGTCGTTGGGTACATCATCGCAGGCGCTCCTGTCTGTGATGCAGCGTCAAGGGTAACCGCAGCCATGGTCTCCGAGCTGATAGTCCATGCTGCTGCAAACGTCGTCGAACTGTTCGTGCAGATGGTTGTTGTCTTGTAAACGTCCCCATCTGTTGACTCAGGGATCGAGACGTGGCTGCACGATCCGTTACAGCCATGCGGATAAGATGCCTGTCATCTCGACTGCTAGTGATACGAGGCCGTTGGGATCCAGCACGGCGTCCCGTATTACCCTTCTGAACCCACCGATTCCATATTCTGATAACAGTGATTGGATCTGGACCAACGCGAGGAGCAATGTCGCGATACGATAAACAGCAATCGCGATCGACTACAATCCGACCTTTATCAAAGTCGTAAACGTGATGGTACGCATTTCTCCTCCTTACACGAGGCATCACAACAACGTTTCTCCAGGCAACGCCGGTCAACTGCTGTTGTGTATGAGAAATCGGTTCGAAACTTTCCTCATGTCAGTACGTTGTAGGTGTCGCCACCAGCGTCGACCTTGTATGAATGCTCTGAAAAGCGAATCATTTGCATATTACAGTATCTTCTTCCTGTCGGTTAAATTTCGCGTCTGTAGCACGTCATCTTCGTGGTGTAACAATTTTAATGGCCAGTAGTGTAATTATAGCTGTTATAAGTCTATGTTTTTAGGTTGATTAGCGCCTCCAAGCATGTGTGGCAAGAGCAAGCCATTAATGCTTATTTTTCCCATGGGCAATAGGTCAGATGCTAAAGTGAACATGCGCACACAGAACGATTAGTCTATATTGACAGGTGTAGTCCACGTAGTGGTGCAGTTACAACAATGGAGAAAACATCATGTCATGAAGTTTGTGGTGTGTTTGTGGGAAGACTGTTCAACGCACAGAAAAAACAAGCAACACATTGATGCTGGAACATATTAAGTATAACATATAAAATACCTGCAGCTACACCCATTACACCCTGCATATAATAACAATTATTTTCACGAAAATCTCTTAAAGATATCAGGGATTACCTTAAGTGGAAATATTTAGCACTGAAATAAGTTCACAAATTTATAGAGAATTGTCTATGTAGTACTAATTTTAGGAGGAAAAAACATTCTCTCACGATAACTAAATATAGATTTATTTGTAAAAGTGTTATTAAGAGCTCAAGGAATGATATTTTATATACGAGCGAGCCGCGGGGGGATGAGGGAGGGGGACTATCGAATAATAAGTCGCTTAAGGGGGAAAATGTTTTCGAACCGTCCCTGGTCCACCCGCGCCCCCTCACAAACATGTAAGAGACGACTACAAAAGTGTCTGTTGTATCTCCCAACCACTTAACCACACTATAATCGTGTAATAGTGATATAAGAAATCTCCGAGAACATTAAGCCATGTCGAAAACGTTATTAACAAAACTCGGAAAATAATCACCGCCGGCCGGAGTGGCCGTGCGGTTCTAGGCGCTACAGTCTGGAACTGCGTGACCGCTACGGTCGCAAGTTCGAATCCTGCCTCGGGCATGGATGTGTGTGATGTCCTTAGGTTAGTTAGGTTTAAGTAGTTCTAAGTTCTAGGGAACTGATGACCACAGCAGTTAAGTCCCATAGTGCTCAGAGCCATTTGAACCATTTGAACCAAAATAATCACCTGGGATCATTTTCTTTTGCTGCAAGGTTCACCTCACACTTACATGACGGAAATACAATCTCAGAGCTCAAAGTTCATAAGTTATCTCGAACAGAATGAATTCTTTAGTGCCAATCAGTATGGCTTCCGAAAACATCGGTTACGTGGAACCTACTCCCACACTTTTCTCACATGATATCCGAAAGCCATGGATCAAGGCAGTCAGATAGCTGCAGTATTTGTTGACTTCTGAAAAGTATTTGACTCAGCACCAAACCAGCAGTTATTAATGAAACTGAGATCAAATGAGGTATTAGAAGAAATCTGTGACTGTTAGAGGATTTTTTTGGTAGGGAAAACGCAACAAGTTTTCGTGGATGGAGTGTCAGCAAGAGATTTAAATTTAACCTCAGGCGTGCCCACGGAGGCGTGTTGGGATCTTTGCAGTTCATTTTGTATATTAATGATGTGACAGACAAAAGCAACCGCAGACTTTTCGCAGATGATGCAGTTTTCTGTAATAAAGTATTGTCTGCAAAAAGCTGAATAAATTTTCTGTCACATTTTGATAATATTTTTAAGTGGCGCAACATTAGCAATTTGTTTTAAATGTTTAGAAGTGGAAGACTGGGCACTTCACAGAACATAAAAATGTAGTATCCTATGAGCACAATATCAATGACTTACGGTTGGATGCAGTCAACACACAAATATTTGGGTGTAACAATTTGTAGGGATATGAAATGGAACCATCCTTAGTACTAGTGGCATTGTAGATGTAAAGTAGGATTTTCCCATATCTTTGTTATATACTTCTCCAATCTGAAAGGTACGATAAAGAGTATCAGGGTCTAAGGAACTATACGACGAGACAGAGCACTTATGATAACAGGTTTGTTTGATCCATAAGAGAGCGTAACGTTGATGCTCAAAAATCTGAAATGGCAGACGCTCGAATGCAGACGATAACTATCCAGCGAAAGCCTTCAAAAACAGTTTCAAAACCCAGTACAATGGAGTAATATAGGAATATACTACAACTTTCTACTTTTCACTTCTCTAGAGGCCACAAAGATAATCTATATTACTAAATGGCTAACTAAGTTCGTGGTTCATGGTTAAGGGTGCATAATGTTAAATACAGTTTGCCTATCCAACGGCTTTCAGATGATGATGATGATGTTTGGTTTATGGGGCGCTCAACTGCGCAGTCATCAGTGCCTGTACAAAGTCTCAATTTTTTCATTGTCCACTTATCTTTTTTCACAGCCCGTTCTAACCACTGTCACGAATGATGAGGATGAGGATGAAATGATGAGGACAACACAAACACCCACTCCGTGGGCAGAGAAAAACCCCAACCCAGCCGGGAATCGAACCCGGGACCCCGTGATCCAGAGCTGCGGACAGGGCTTTCAGAGGCAACAAAAATTTGAATTTCAATATTTTATATAATTACTGACGGAATTTAAAAATTTAAAATGCCGTTATAATCCATTCATTAAAAGGTATAACTTACTTTAAGGGGGGTAAGACGCCAAACGGGCCGACTTGGAGCAGGAGAGTCACCACAGGACATTTTATTTTCTACAGTCTATACTTTTACAAATAAATTCATAAAACTTTGTCACCAATACCAGGAAGGATTGAGGACTCACACTCATTGCAGTGGAATTTCAAAAACGTAGCAAAATATCTTTTTTGACATGTGAAATTTCATCATTTTTTCACTTATTACTGGCTGCATTTGCTGCTATAGGTACACTTTTCTTCCTACGTAAGAGAGATTCTTCGACGAAATTTTCATAGCATACTAGCAGTAGTTGCAGGTGTACGAATTTTCCAAATCTATTAAAAACTGTGGAAAAATTGGGATAATTAACTATAAAACTTGAGTTTTTTCTAAACATGAAGTTTAAAATGTAACAGTTCATTCATTTTTTCATAAATTAAAGAACTTCTAGAGTTTCATGCACCTGTAACTATGGTTTGTATGCTGTGCAAAAGTCATCGAAGAATCTCTCATACTTACGAAGAAAAGTGTACCTATAGCAACAAATGCAGCCAGTAGTAAGTGAAAAAATGATGAAATTTCACGTGTAAAAAAATGTGTTTTGTTACGTTTTTGAGCTTCCACTGCTAAGAGTATGAATCCTGAATCCTTCCTGGTCATGCTGTTAAAGTTTTATGAATTTATTTGTAAAAGTATAGACAGTGGAAATTAAAATGTCCTGTGGTGCCTCTCCTGCTCCAAGTCGGCCCGTTTGACGTCCTACCCCCCTTAACGGTTTAACACAGGTAGTCAAACATTATGGCTAGAAACTGTGTATATGTATGGCGGAGTCACATTAAAGTGACCGCCTGCCAAAAGCTCGAATAACCACCTGTTCAGTGCGGACCACTTCGAGACATGCAGGGAGAGAGTCAATGATATTCTGCAATGTACCGAGAGGGATGTGAAGCCAGACTGACTCCAGTGCTGTGGGCAGCTTCACAATGTTTCTTGGCTGAGGATCCACGGTTCGTACAGCCAAGTCTAGGTGGTCCTACAGGTTCTCGATTGGATTTAAATGTGGGGAGTTTGGTGGCCAGATGAGTACGGTAAACTCACCCTGGTGCTCTTCGAACCACGCACATACAGTGCGAACTGTGTGACACGTTGTGTTGTCCTGCCGAGGAAAATATAAGGCCGGACATTGTCCCCAAGAATAGATGCCTACTTGTGTTCATCCACTGTACCTTCCAGAATGACGAGATCACCGAGAGAACGCCACGGAAGCATTCCCCAGACCATAATGTTGGGTACGACCTGGACCCATCCGACGACTGTTGCAGGGTGTTTGCTTCGAGACGTTTCACGCCATACGTGGCAACGAACATCTGCCTGAGGAGCATGTTGTTGTAGTTGTTGTGGTCTTCAGTCCTGAGACTGGTTTAATGCAGCTCTCCTCCATGCTACCCTATCCTGTGCAAGCTTCTTCATCTCCCAGTCCTTACTGCAACCCACATCCTTCTGAATCTGCTTAGTGTATTCATCTCTTGGTCTCCCTCTACGATTTTTACCCTCCACGCTGCCCTCCAATGCTAAATTTGTGATCCCTTGATGCCTCAGAACATGTCCTACTAACCGGTCCCTTCTTTTTGTCAAGTTGTGCCACATACTCCTCTTCTCCCCAATTCTATTCAATACTTCATCATTGGTTATGTGGTCTACCCATCTAATCTTCAGCATTCTTCTGTAGCACCACATTTCGAAAGCTTCTATTCTCTTCTTGTCGAAACTATTTATCGTCCATGTTTCACTTCCATACATGGCTACACTCCATACAAATACTTTCAGAAATGACTTCCTGACACTTAAATCTATACTCAATGTTACCAAATTTCTCTTCCTCAGAAACGCTTTCCTTGCTATTGCCAGACTACATTTTATATCCTCTCTACTTTGACCATCATCAGTTTTTTGTTCCCCAAATAGCAAAACTCCTTTACTACTTTAAGTGTCTCATTTCCTTATCTAATTCCCTCAGCATCACCCGACTTAATTCGACTACATTCCATTATCCTCGTTTTGCTTTTGTTGATGTTCATCTTATATCCTCCTTTCAAGACACTATCCATTCCGTTCAACTGCTCTTCTAAATCCATTGCTGTCTCAGACAGAATTACAATGTCGTCGGCAAACGTCAAAGTTTTTATTTCTTCTCCATGGATTTTAATACCTACTCCGAATTTTTCTTTTGTTTCCTTTACGGCTTGCTCAATATACAGATTGAATAACATTGGGGAGAGGCTACAACCCTGTCTCACTCCCTTCCCAACTACTGCTTCCCTTTCATGCCCCTCGACTCTTATAACTGCCATCTGCTTTCTGTACAAATTGTAAATAGCCTTTCGCTCTCTGTATTTTACCCCTGCCACCTTTAGAATTTGAAAGAGAGTATTCCAGTCAATATTGTCAAAAACTTTCTCTAAGTCTACAAATGCTAGAAACGTAGGTTTGCCTTTCCTTAATCTTTCTTCTAAGATAAGTCGTAGGGTCAGTATTGCCTCACGTGTTCCAATATTTCTACGGAATCCAAACTGATCCTCCCCGAGGTCGGCTTCTACTAGTTTTTCCATTCGTCTGTAAAGAATTCGCGTTAGTATTTTGCAGCTGTGACTTATTAAACTGATAGTTCGGTAATTTTCACATCTGTCAACACCTGCTATCTTTGGGATTGGAATTATTATATTCTTCTTGAAGTCTGAGGGTATTTCGCCTGTCTCATACATCTTGCTCACCAGATGGTAGAGTTTTCTGAGGACTGGCTCTCCCAAGGCCGTCAGTAGTTCTAATGGAATGTTGTCTACTCCCGGGGCCTTGTTTCGACTTAGGTTTTTCAGTGCTCTGTCAAACTCTTCACGCAGTATCATATCTCCCATTGCATCTTCATCTACATCCTCTTCCATTTCCATAATATTGTCCTGAAGTACATCACCCTTGTGTAGACCCTCTATATACTCCTTCCAACATTCTGCTTTCCCTTCTTTGCTTAGAACTTGATATTCATACAAGTGGTTCTGAGGAGCATAAAACGTGATTAATCTGAAAAGACAACCTGTCGCCACTCAGTGGAAGTCGAGTTGAGGTATTGGCGCGCAAATTCCAGCCTTCATCGCTGATGGACCGCAGTCAGTCTTCCGAAGCGCAAGAGGCAAGATGCTCACTCTTGTGTGTGCGCTCCATTGAAAGAGAGGCCACACGCCAGGTTCACGGCACACCATGCGGTAGACACAGAAGTGGTCACATACCTCCTGTCATGTTGGAAATATCCGTGGCCTTCCTCCTTCCCAACCCTGGTGCAGGGATACCCTTTGTCGTTGAACACGAACTGCTTGAGGAGCTATTACATCTGGCGTTTAAGAAATGTGCGGAAAATTGTCGCATACATAACTCGAAGATGCCACAAGAACTAAATGTCCCATGCAGAAAGAGAGAGAGACAGAGAGAATGAGAAAGAGAGAGCTTCGCAGATGACGCAAGAATATTTAAAAAATTTGAATTCTAATCACACGTTTTATTCTAAGGAATACCACCACCGCCACACTTGAACACAGACTCTAAAAAGATCGCTGCACTCTTGTGAAACCTCTCTGAGACACTTCATATGCTTTTGTGGGAAAACAGACCCCGAAACAGGTATCAGCTGTAATATCGGATCTTACACACAAAAACCAGTATGTTTAGAAGTCGAAATAAATATATCTGTAACTCTGAAAACAGTACACTAAACACTTTTCGAGTTTTAGCTGCTTGTTTGAAGGCACTGTCAGGGACAGAGGGAGTAAAAAAGATTCTGAGTCCTACAGCTGCTATGAGGTTCATCACTTTTCTCAAACGGTTAGTGAGCTTAGTTTATATTTTCTGCTGGAGTCATGTACGTTCTTTTCCTCACGTCTCAAAGCACACACTGGTGTCCAAGCGTAGACGGGAAAACCAGAACAATTACACAAGCAGACCTCGAAGCACTGCCCTAGAGACGAGAAAAAAGGCCGGAATTTTCGGTGAATTTTCTACGTCGTACAGCTGCTGGTCTGGAGATGATCTAAAGCCGCAATGATGGGTGAGGGATAGCATCACGCCTGAGGGAATCAGAGGAGGATGGTCTGCTTGGACGTGTCTCTGAACACTGTCCGCCGTTTTCTTAAGACATACAAATTACGAGACTTTTAGTCGCTAAACGCTAAACTATTTTCTACAGATCGAAGAACACATATAGCAGCAATATTCTACTGACAGTTAATCTTTGCAAAACTGGTCTACAGATCATAAAATAGGGAAACTATCACCAAAGGCACTTCCTCAATTACACTGCTCTGCTACTGTCGAGGAAAGCTTGAATTTTTCAGCCTGAAGTCGATCTCCACTTGAGCTATATCACGTCATACCATATTGATGTAGTAAATACACAATTCGTATCCTGCACCACACAAATATCATCATCTCTGCATCCTGCATGTAGTTAACGACCACCAGATACTCATACATTTACCGTGAGGACAGACAGAACCCAAAAAAAACGTAAGAACGTGCGCCGTATATAGTCCTCGCAGTACTAGATATTTCCAGCGAGTTTGGTCGGTTATCCACTGTCGCTAGTGGTCACGAGTCAACTCCTCCTACACGTGCTGCCCTGACATGCGATCAGAGCGGCCTCAGAGGACCGCGGTCATTCTCCGAACTGCTGTACAAAGGCTGGGCTGGTTTCCATCGGCACAAAGGCGTTACTGTTTCCGGCCCGCACCCGCTTGCTTGCTGCCATGCTTTCTACAGCCATCTCTAGGCTCTGGGATTACAATAAGATATGTATTTTCACATGGCTTGTCTGGATACCATACCATTTACGCGGTAGTGCTCGGTGTATAGCACATAGCAGTACACTACCGATTGCGTGCCTCACACCCCAGGCAGAATCGTCCTAGGAAAGCAGTCACATATGTTCTATCAATGTACTTACAATTGAATATTACAACTGCAGCCTCAATCCGACAACATTCGACAATGAGCAAAGTATCGGAAACACCCTTCGTGATGACGGTGACTCTGGAAATAGCGAAATCTGTAGTATTCTTATAACTGGACATAATTTTCGACTCGAAAAAATCTTTCATTTCCCTTATGGTTATTGCAGTTTTCCATGTCAAATCCATACCTTCCTTACGAAAGGACAAATCCATTTTCCTAGCATTTGTCAGAACACCGACCACAGTACACATATTTTATAATCCCGCTGATCACAGCGAATCTATCACGCTTCCCCTATTACTAAGTATAATGCTTCGCCAAGAACTGAATGCTGACGATACCAAACAATACTGAGCGAAAATCAGCGATGGATAGATATGTCTCATTTGTTTTCCCTGGCCCGCATCTCGTGGTCGTGCGGTAGCGTTCTCGCTTCCCACGCCCGGGTTCCCGGGTTCGATTCCCGCCGGGGTCAGGGATTTTCTCTGCCTCGTGATGGCTGGGTGTTGTGTGCTGTCCTTAGGTTAGTTAGGTTTAAGTAGTTCTAAGTTCTAGGGGACTGATGACCATCGTTGTTAAGTCCCATAGTGCTCAGAGCCATTTTGTTTTCCCTGCGAGGGGTACCAGTGTGTCTTAGGAAGAGGGCTGTAATCGTCTTATAAGAATCGCAACGGCTATATTAGTGTAACAAGCTGTCTTGGTTCTACTGGCGCAAACAAGCATCGCTAACGATATCCATGTTAAAAACTATACAAGCTTTATAAATCGACATAAGGCATTTGTTCCGAATGAAGTGGTTTTCCAGGCTAATACCGCGATTTTTATTAACTGTCCTAAGCTAAAGATCATTGTATTACAAGCAGTGGGATCCCAATATACTACTACAGAATGGATCCCGTTTTTGACCCCGTGCAGAACTGATTAGGTGTTTTAAACCCTAACAAATAGTATTTAAAATGTGCTTCTCTGTACTATCCACCAATCACAAGCGTTCAGTGTCAGCTCACAAACAGTTGGTGTATGTCAACATTCTACTGTACGTCTATTAAGGTAATAATGCTAACTGCCAACTGCAGGTGGTTGCTTACGTCGGTACCAATGATGTGTGTCACTTTGGATCAGAAGAGATTTTTTCTGGTTTCGAGCGGCTAACAGAAGTGGTAAAGGCTGCCAGTCTTGCTTGCAAGATGAAAGCAGGGCTGACCATTTGCAGCATAGTCGACAGGACCGATTGCGGCCCTCTGGTACAGAGCTGAGTGGAGGGTCTGAATCAGAGGCTCAGACAGTTCAGCGACCGTGTAGGCTGCAGATTCCTCGACTTGCGTCAAAGGGTGGTCGGGTTTCAGGTTCCGCTGAATAGGTCAGGTGTCCACAATAGCAGGAGGTGGCTACACGGGTAGCAGGGGCTATGTGGCGTGGACTAGCCGGTTTTTTAGGTTAGAGGGTCTCGGGAAAACACAAGAAGGGCTTCAGTCACAAAGGGTGCAGGCTGAACCCAGGAATAACGTAGATACAGGAACCATCGGTATAACAGTTGTAAACTGTCGTAGCTGCTTTGGAAAAGTACCAGAGCTCCAAGCGCTAATAGAAAGCACTGATGCTCAAATTTTTATTGGCACTGAAAGCTGGCTAAAGCCGGGGATAAGCTCAGCCGAAATTTTTGCGAAGATCCTAACGGTGTTCCGAAAGGATAGGCTAAACACGGTTGGCGGTGGCGTGTTTGTTGCTGTCAAGTAGTTTATCTTGTCACGAAAATGAAGTAGATAGTTCCGTGAGTTAGTTTGGGCAGAGGTCACTGTTGGCAAAATAAAATAATAATTGGATCCTTTTGCCGACCTCCCAATTCAGATGATACAGCTGCTGAAAGGTTGAAAGAAAACTTGAGTTTGATTTCAAACACGTACTCGACTCATACGATTATAGTTGGAGGTGACTTTAATTTACCCTCGATATGTTGGCGAAAATACATGTTTAATTCCAGACGTACGCATAAAACATCATCCGAAATTGTGCTAAACGCATTCTCTGAAAATTGTTTCGAACAGTTAGTTCATGAGCCCACGTGAATAGTAAACGGTTGTGAAAACACACTTGACCTCTAAGCAACAAATAGTCCTGAGTTAATAACGAGCATCAAAACGGATACAGGGATTAAGGAGCACAGGGTATTTATAGCGAGATTGAATATTGAAACCTCCAAACCCTCCAAAAATAAACGGAAAATATACCTATTCAAGAAATCAGATAAAAATTCACTTGACGCCTTCCTGAGAGACAATCTCCACTCCTTCCAAATTAATTATATAAGTGTAGACCAGATGTGGCTTGAATTAAACAAAAATAGCATCGGCAGCAATTGGGAGATTTATACCAAATAAATTAACAAACGACGGCTCTGATACTCCTTGGCACGCAAAACGGGTTAGAACACTGTTGCAGAAACAACGAAACAAACATGCCAAATTTACACAGACGCAAAATCCCAAAGATTGGCGATATTTTACAGAAGCTCGAAATTTAGCGCGGACTTCAATACGAGATTCTTATAACAGTTTCCACAACGAAACTTTGTCTCGAAACCTGTCAGAAAATCCAAAGAGATTCTGGTTGTATGTGAAGTATGTTAGTGGCAAGAAATAATCAATGCCTTCTCTGCGCGATAGCAATGGAGATACTATCGTAGACAGTGCTGCCAAAGGAGAGTTACTAAACACAGCTTCCGAAATGTCTTTAAAACAGAAGATGAAGTAAATATTCCAGAATTCGACTCAAGAACAGCTGCCAACATGAGAAACGTAGAAGTAAATATCTTCGGAGTAGTGAAGCAACTTAAATTACTTAATAAAAGCAAGTCGTCTGGTCCAGACTGTATACCAATTAGTTTCCTTCCAGAGTACGCTAATGCATTAGCTCCTTACTTAACAATCATATACAACCGTTCGCTCGACGAAAGAACCGTACCCAAAGACTGGAAAGTTGTAGTAGGAGAAATCCACTTAATTGCAAGCCCTTATCATTAACGTCGATATGCAGCAGAATTCTGGAACATACACTATGTGATCAAAAGTATCCGGACACCCCTAAAAACATACGTTTTTCATATTAAGTGCACTGTGCTGCCCCCTAATGCTAGGTACTCCATATCAGCGACTTCAGTAGTCATTAGACATCGTGAGAGGGCAGAATGGAACGCTCCGCGGAACTCACCGACCTCGAATATGGTCAGGTGATTAGGTGTCACTTGTGTCGTACTCTGTACGCGAGATTTCCACACTTCTAAACATCCCTAGGTTCACTGTTTCCTATGTGATAGTGAAGTGGAATCGTGAAGGAACACGTACAGCATAAAAGCGTACAGGCCGACCTAGTCTGTTGACTGACAGAGCCCGTCGACAGTTGTAGAGGGTTGTAACGTGTAATAGGCAGACATCTATCCAGACCGTCACACAGGAATTCCAAACTGCATCAGGATCCACTGTAAGTACAATGACAGTTAGGCGGGATGTGAGGAAACGGATTTTATGGTCGAGCGGCTGCTCATAAGCCACACATCACGCCGGTAAATGCTAAACGACGTCTCGCTTGGTGTAAGGAGAGTAAACATTGAACGATTGAACAGAGGAAAAACGTTGTGTCGAGTGACGAATCACGGTACACAATGTGGCGATCCGATGGCAGGGTGTGGGTACGGCGAAAGCCCGGTGGACGTTATCTGCCAGCGTGTGTAGTGCCTACAGCAAAATTCGGAGGCGATGGAGTTATGGTGTGGTCGTGTTTTTCATTGTTGTTTTGCGTGGCACTATTACACCACAGGCCTACATTGATGTTTTAAGCACCTTCTTGCTTCCCACTGTTGAAGAGCAATTCGGGGATGGCGATTGCATCTTTCAACACGATAGAGCACCTGTTCGTAACGCACGGCCTGTGGCGGAGTGGTTACACGACAATAACATCCCTGTAAGGGACTGACCTGCACAAAGTCCTGACCTGAATCCTATACAACACCTTTGGGATGTTTTGGAACGCCGACTTCGTTCCAGGTCTCACCGGCGGACATCGATACCTCTCCTCTGTGCAGCACTCCGTGAAGAATGGACTGCAATTCCCCAAGAAACCTTCGAGCACTTGATTGAACATATGCCTGCGACAGTGGAAGCTATCATCAAGGTTAAGGGTGGGTCGACACCATAGTGAATTCCAGTATTACCTATGGAGGGCGCCACGAACTTGTAAGTCATTTTCAGCTAGGTGTCCGGATACATTTGATCACATACTGTATATTGTGTTCGAACATTGTGAATTACCTCGAAGAAAACGGTCTATTGACACACGTTCAACATGGGTTTAGAAGACATCGTTCTTATGAAACACAAGTAGCTCTCTATTCGCATGAAGTGTTGAGTGTTACTGACAAGGGATTTCTGATCGATTCCGTATTACTGGATTTCCGGAAGGCTTTTGACATTGTTCGACACAAGCGGCTCGTAGTGAAATTGCGTGCTTATGGAATATCGTTTCAGTTATGTGATTGGATTTGTGACTTCCTATCATAGAGGTCACAGTTCGTAGTAATTGACGGAAAGTCATCGAATAAAACAGAAGTGATTTCTGGCGTTCCCAAAGATAGTGTTACATACGCTTTGCTGTTCCTTATCTATATAAACGATTTGGGAGGCAATCTGTGCAGCCATCTTAGGTTGTTTGCAGATGACGCTGTCGGTAATGGACTAATAAAGTCGTCAGAAGATCAAAACAAATTGGAAAACGATTCAGAAAAGATATCTGAGTGATGCGAAAATTGGCGGTTGACCCTAAATAACGAAGAGTGCGAGGTCATCCACACGAGTGCTAAAGGAATTTGTTAAACTTCGGTTACACGATAAATCAGTCAAATCTAAAGACCGTAAATTCAACTAAATACTTAGGAAATACAATTACGTACAACTTAAACTGGAAGGAACACATAGAAAATGTTGTGGGGAAGGCTAACCAAAGACTGCGTTTTATTGGCAGGACACTTAGGAAATGTAACAGATCTACTAAGGAGACTGCCTACATTACGCGTGTCCGTCCTCTTTTAGAATTCTGCTGAGCGGTGTGGGATCCTTACCAGATAGATCTGACGGAGTACATCGAAAAAGTTCAAAGAAAAGCAGCACGTTTTGTATTATCGCTAAATATGGGAGAGAGTGTCACAGAAATGATACAGGATTTGGGCCGACGTCATTAAAAATAAAGGCGTTTTTCGTTGCGACGGAATGTTCTCATGAAATTCCAATCACCAATTTTCTCCTCCAAATGCGAAAATTTGTTGACACCGACCTATATAAGGAGAAACGATCACCACGATAAAATAAGGGAAATCAGAGCTCGGCCGGAAGTATATAGGTGTTCGTTCTTCTCGCGCGCTATGCGACATTGGAAAATAGAAAATTGTGAAGTGATTCAATGAACCCTCTGCCAGGCATTTAACGTGATTTGCAGAGTATCCATGTAGGCATAGATGCAGATGCGAGTTGACCGCTGTCTTTGATGATTTCCTGGAAGGAAGAGAACCACCTGCCTCTAAATTGACTCGTATCTGCGTTAAAGGATGATAGAAAGTAGATGGAGTGATCGGTCGAGATGGAGTTGTAACGAGGTATGATTAATGTTAAATTGATGATGCATTCTAGAGAGAGTGGGACATGTTGCTGTAGGTTATTTAACCATTTTTTTCTGTTGTTCTGTTGGGGTGCATCAGTTATGTGATGTAACCTGCGTTCAATGCCTGTTCTGAGTGTGACTTAGAGCACTACCTAACTGCAATCGTTAACAGCAAACCTCTCAGTCATCAAAGTAACTCCAACTCATGTGTGATGATGAATAAACATGTCCATCCTGTTTCGACACTTTCCTCTAGACGAACAACTATTCATGCAACGTACTTCATTCCCCTGCCGCATCTTGGGCATAAAATCGAGCCCTCAGTTTCATAACTACGGCGATTCTAAGTTACGGATAGGTGTTTGTGAGGTCCTGCAATGCCCGTGTATACATCTACTTGACAGATGTCCTGTGTACGGAGTTAGTAGCAGCATGAGATGTAACTGCACAAGTCAAACCCCAAAAATTGGTTCAAATGGCTCTGAGCACTATGGGACTTAACATCTGAGGTCATCAGTCCCCTAGACTTAGAACTACTTAAACCTAAGTAACCTAAGAACATCACACACATCGATGCCCGAGACTGGAGTCGAACCTGCGACCGTAGCAGACGCGCGATTCCGGACTGAAGCGCCTAGAACCGCTCGGGTACCGCGGCCGGCAGTCAAACCCGGCTGCCATGCGTTTGTCTCTTCCCTTGCAAGAGTCATTCTCCGTTACTAACGATCATTTTATAGGACTGATGCGAGCACAGTATAATTTATGAACAGTGATCGGATGTGAGCAGTGGGCGCTAGACACCTCTGGAAAGCTATATTGTGCGTGTATCACAAAGAATCGATGTTTTGAGGAAGTAGATTTTTCATTTTACAGTTTGTCACCATAGTTCATCGTAGAGAAGCTCCAAGGACGATGTATGTTATGCACTGGAAATACATATCTTACATTGGAATATTAATAGCTTTGCATTCCATATGGCTAACATGTCAGAAACTCCACTCCTCTTACATTATAGCGTGTCTTAAGTGCAGAACCATGTAGCCGTAGGAATGCATATGTTTATATTCTCTTTTATCAATACCGTCTTGGTACTGACCCCAGACACTAGAATAATACTTTAGAATTGTTAGTGCAGTTGATTTACGCAAAATGCTTCAAATTCCATCCGACTCGAGCTCCATCACGCATGAAAACCACACGTTTCTTCTTAATCTGTTACATAATCACAACACTTTCGTACCTAATGGTTCAAATGGCTCTGAGCACGGTGGGAGTTAACTTCTGAGGTCATCAGTCCTCTAGAAATTAGAACTACTTAAACCTAACTAACCTAAGAACATCACACACATTCATGCCCGAGGCAGGTTTCGAACCTGCAACCGTAGCGGTCGTGCGGTTCCAGACTGTAGCGCATAGAACCGCTCGGCCCCTCCGGCCGGCACGTATCAAATATACACTGATAATACATAGACGTATCTGGAGAGATTTTGTGAACTTTGATGGGTGCTGTGAGTAAGACTGGTGCAGAACAGCCACTACGGATTGGCTCGCTCTGTTCCTTCACGAGACATGGAATGTAGCAGTCTACTTCTAGTCAGCTGCAGATTAAATCGACAACAATGTTGCAGGGAGGGTTCGTCAAAGAGAATGCGAGGAGATCTTTCAGTCTCTAGCTTTATCCTAAGAATGCGAGAATGCTCTGTGACTCGGCAATCGCAAACGGAAATTACACACTATGATCGAAGTGCTAGAAATACGTAGATCACTGTCTGGTATACTTTCGTATATATGTTCGAGAATTAACAATGAATAGTACTCGCAAAATAGAGGAAGGGCAGTTTTAGCTATTATACAGAAATTGGGAAGCATGTTGCCACCTCATCGGTCGGCTTTGAAATTACGGAAAAACTGTTAAAATTGCTAAAACTGATCACACTAAGAACTTTGATGATTGTAACAGTACACCAATAGCGTCTTTTACTGTCTCATCCGTCCACTGGTACGCTGTTGATTATCACATAATAACTGTCTGACATCACTTGTTTGAGATAGGAAAAGAATCTTGGTGGACGGGCAACATCGTCTGGGGATAGCTATCACCAAAACAGTGATCGCATAGATGACTGCAATGTGAGGAATCAGTTGAAGCGGAACACGGAGCCATCTGGTACCCCATCACTGTGGAAGATGAGTTTAAATGCAGAGGTCATCAATCACCTTTGGACAGTTGTTTGTAAATGCTCCACAATGCCAAAAAACTCTTCCAGTTTCCTCATTTTGTAACATGTATTTCCATCATCCAGTGTGTGTCTTGTGGGAGCAGCAGCAACATGATTTACACAGTGTGATGTCCAGTTTTCTGTGAGAGCCAATGGATCGAAACATGTTAATGTCAGTTTAGAACGTGACACAGACCTCGAAGTCATGGTGGAAGAAAACAAAATGTATAACAGTGTAAAAAGCTGTTGTCATGCCCTGCTTGGATGTGTTATAGCAGAAAGAACAATCTATCAAACAACAACACAGGGACTTAGGGACCTTCTCTTGTGAATGATGGTCTGTGGGATACGGTTCTCCTACAGTACAGGTGATGAAACTTTACACTGGTCTGTGCAGCTGACTTTGATCACTGGCCACCTGCTCCAGTGGATCAATAGCTGTATATTTAATAGGGTCGCAACATATGCTCGATGCCAGCACACAGATGGCATTTTTTTCGATATATACAGGGTGTCCCAGCTATCTTGTCCACCCAAAATATCTCTGGAACAATAACAGCTATTGGAAAACGACTTTCACCGGTATCAATGTAGGGCTGGGGCCCATGACTGTACATATCTGGAAACATTCTAAAACGAAAGCATATGTGTTTTTTAACACAAACTTATGTTTTTTTAAATAGACCTCCTATATTTTTTCTTCAGCAATCCATATCATGACAAAGCACATACACAATGGCGTTGATTGCATCGCAATATTCCCATTACTTCCCGAGATATTAAGACGCGAAGTTGACGCTTGGAACACACGACATGCGCTGCTAGCGCTCGTCCTGAGGCTCAGGCGTGAACCCCATGCTGCCCGTAATCGCGATGTGATTGACATGTGTAATCACACTTCCATACTTATCAAGAGGTCCGAAACGCGTAATACGGTCTGCTGCATGGGGTTCACGCCTGAGCCTCAGGACATGTGCTAGCAGCGCATGTCGGGTGTTTCAAGCGTCAACTTCGCGTCTCAATATCTCGGGATGTAATGGGAATATTGCGATGCAATCAACGCCATTGTGTATGTGCTTTGTCATGCTATGGATTGCTGAAGAAAAAATATAGAAGGTCCACTTAAAAAAACATAAGTTTGTGTTAAAAAAACACATATGCTTTCGTTTTAGAATGTTTCCAAATATGTACATTCATGGGCGCCAGCCCTACATTGATACCGGTGAAAGTCGTTTTCCAATAGCTGTTATTGTTCCAGAGATATTTTGGGTGGACAAGATAGCTGGGACACCCTGTATATTGTGTTCTCTGTTGGACAAAGTTAGTTGAGTTTTTGTAGTTTGTAGTTTTTTTTTATCTTTGTTGGATGGTACAACATAACAAATGATAGAGAATGTTTGGGTGAAAGACGTGAATGCACCCTGAAGGACACAGATCTCCTTTGGACTACATTACCTGTATGTAGTTTCGAGGCACACCAATATGAAATATTAAAATCCCGTTCTTCTTCCAGTTCCCATAACTGAATGTACTGTCTTTTATAAAACCTCATGTTGCAGGCCTTACTCACTTTAGGTGGTTGGCAGTGCTATGACAACATCTTCCCATTTCCCACTGTGTGGCCAAAACATGATCCTGTTGCATTAACTCAGCTCACCCGGTTTCTCCATGGGTTGCAGAAGATCTTAGATATAGCGCTCTCCTACTTCTGCTGGGTTCCAACTTAAATTGGAATTATCACATGCAAAAATCTGCAGAGTCGGAGGAATAGTACAAGATGCAGAGGGGCTATCTAAAAAACCACATTGGAGTTCTACTGTAGATGATAGGTTCGAAGATGGAGACTTGTTTCAAGATATGAGAGTGCCACAAATATGATTAACCAGTGGCTGTAATCATTAAAAGATATTTCCCTAGGATACGACAGAGGTAGGTGGTTGAATGGAATGACTTGATTCCAAATCACAGACAGCATTTCTACTGGGAAGTGTAACACTTTAAATTGAAAAGCCAGTGTATTTTGTACGTTTCTTATGACCCCAATCTAGTGTTGTATTTTTTAATGTGATTTGTCGCACAGTACACCATCTACTGTAAGTGATCATTCTCAATCAACCATCATCCTCGCTCGCCTATAATCCAGTGGAAATATCACAGAACCTCTGAGACAGAATGCCTTACAAATACTGTAGAAATATCTAGAGGTGGCGTGAGAGAGCTGCAAATACCGGCTTCATACTGCGTTCCTTAGTTGAATCTCTTTTCTAAATTCGGTGATTTTCATCATGAACTTACACTGCCAGCAACATGCACCCGCACTTTCGGTCTGTTAATGCACAAGCCAGCGGGCACCATCTATATTCAATGTCGCGGTATTTGTGTGGAAAACCACTTCATTCGGAAGCAGTGCCATATCTCGATTTACACTGAAGAGCCAAAGAAACTGGTACACCTTCCGGGGCCCCCAAGAGCACGCAGAAGTGCCGCTACATAACGTGGCATGGACTCGACTAATGTCTGAGGTCGTGCTGAAGAGAACAGATACCATGGATCCTGCAGGGCCCTCCATATATCCGTAAGAGTAAACAGGGTGGAGATATCTTCTGAACAGCACGTTGCAAGGCATCCCAGATATGCTCAATAATCTTCATGTCTGGGGAGTTTGATGCCCAGCAAAAGTGTTTAAACTCAGAAGAGCATCCTGGAGCCATTCTGTAGCAATTCTGGACGTGTGAGGTGCCGCATGGTAGTGTTGGAATTACCCAAGTCCATTGGAATGCACAAAGAACATGAATGGATGCAGGTGATCAGACAGGATGCTTGCATATGTGTCACTTGCCAGAATCATATCTAGATGTGTCAGGGGTCCCATATCACTCCAACTGCACACATCCTACACCATTACGGAGCCTCCGCCAGCTTGAACAGTTCCCTGCTGACATGCAGGATCCATAAATTCATGAGGTTGACTTCATACATGTATTCATCCACCCTCCAGATACAATTTGAAACGAGACTCTTCCGACTAGGCAATATGTTTCCAGTCATCAACAGTCCAACATCAGTGTTGATGGGCCTAGGTGAGGCATAAAGCTTTGTGTTGTACAGTCACCAAGCATAAACGAGTAAGCCTTCAGCTCCAAAAGCCCATATCGAAGATGTGTCGTTGAATGGTTCGCACTCCGACACTTGTTGATAGCCCGGCATTGAAATATACAGCAATTTGTGAAAGGGTTGCACTTCTGTCATGTTGAACGATTCTCTTCAGTCATTGTTGATCCCATTCTGCAGGATCTTTCTCCGGCCGCAGCGATGTCGCAGACTTGACGTTTTACCGGATTCCTGATGTTCACGGTACACTCGTGAAATGGTCGTATGGAAAAATCCCCACTTCATCGCTACCTCGGAGAAGCTGTGTCCCATCGCTCGTGAGTCTACTATAACACTACGTTCAAACTCACTTAGATCCCGATAACCTGCCACTGTAGCAGCAATAACCAATCTAACAACTGCGCCAGACACTTGTTGTCTTATGTAGGCGTTGCCGAACGCAGGGCCAAATTCTGCCTAATTACGTATCTGTATATTTGAATACGCATGCCCATACCAGTTTCTTTGGCGCTTCAGTGTATAGAGGTTGCAGTTTTCATCATGGATATTGTTAGTGATACTTGCGTGCGCCTACAGAACAAAGACCGATTGTGACAGTAACGCAGCCGTTGCGATCGTTATTTTTTTTTTTTAACAGCTGGTCTTTTGGAAGACGATTACGTCCCTCTTCCTAAGACATACTGGTACCCCTCACAAGGAAAACAAAAGAGATACATCCATCCATCACGGATTTTGGTTCAGTATTGTTTGGTATCGCCAGCATTCAGGTATTGCCAAAGTATTATACATTACAGTAGGGGTAATGTGGTCAGTTTTCCGACAAGTGCAAGGAAAACGGATTTGTCCTATCGTAAGGTAGATACGGATTTGACGTGGAAAACTGCGATAACCATATGGGAAATGAAAAAGTCAAAAATTATGTCCAGTCATAAGAATGCTACAGATTTTGATATTTCCAGAGCCACTGTCGTCAGAAGGGGTGTTTCTGTTAGTTTGCTCATTGTCGAATGTCGTCAGATTGAGGCTGCAGTTGTAAAATTTAACTGTAAGTACAGTCATAAAATATATGTGACTGGTCTCCCAGGACGATTCTGCCTGGGGTGCTATAAAATAAATAAAATAAATTAAATATTAATTGTTGTACATGTATGATAGTGATTGGTTGTAATTAATATTTGCTTATCTGGAACGTGGACGTTTAATTATTTGGTATCAGACGCTTGACAATGGCTTTTTCGTAAATGCAATGTTATTCGTAGTTGACCGTGAAATGTGATTCAAATAATCGGACTTCGTATTTAAATCGTTTCCAAAGACTGCTGCGGTAGGTGCGGACTCAAAATCTAAATCTCAATATTAGAATAATTTGCCAGCCATGTCAATACGTCGTACAGAGGTGACTGTCTACTAAACATAAAAAAGTTTACACAGTTAGTTAAATTAGATATATTCAACGAATAAGCCTACAGTTAAATAATTCTACTTACTTTCATAAATATAAATTCTTTACAGAATCGAGTGCCTAGTAAGATTGCAACTCGCAGTGTTCTTATATAACATCAAATATGGCGGTGTCTCAGTTAATAAAATATACGTGCTTCCCGCACCAGTTGTTGTACATGACCCCCTTCTTCTTAATCAAACATAAGAGTGTCCTAATTGTATTTTGTTTTATCAGCGACATAGCGCTGCAGTTCTGTGCCATAGGCTTTATTTATTTGTCAGAGATTAATTATTTAAGATTTCGCGTTTCCGAGGAAACTCACGCACGGCATGCAAATGTGCCTTTATAGTGCGGTGCACGTGGGGGCAGTGGGTTGTGGCCAGAGCGATTGACATTTCCAGCTTCCGGCGGGAGCCGTCCGAACTAGACGGACTGGGGTAGAGGAAAGTAGCTGACTTACCCGTGTCGCTCTCTAGGTGGTTGAATAGGGATCTCATACTCCCTATGTGTTGGGCAGCCTTCGTGATCGCGTATGGTGCCAGTGTTCTCCATGGAAATTTGAGAAGATTCAATATCGGCGAGTGTTGGCGCTGGAAAATTATTCCCTCTCATGTAAATTGTCCAGTTGACTGCTTCTGCACATTTCCCATCTTTATTTGGTAGAGAGAACATAGATTGTGGTGTGTGTTGGGCGCATCTAGACGGTGAAGACACGTGGAAGAGACGTTTGCTGGTTCTCTAGGTATGAGAAACATCTTAGTTGACTTTGTAAAATAGAAGAATGATTCGGGATCTGTTATATCATTGACGTCGGTTTGCATTTAAAGTACGAGTGCAACGATTTTCTCTATTTTTTTTTTTTTTTTTTTTTTTTTTTAGTTTTCAGGTAAAGATCTTCGCAGACGAGACAAGTTTTAGTTACGCTGTGGTTTGCACCATGTTCCACCTAGCTAAAACTTCAGGTTTCTAGAGACATAGTTTCCACTCTTTATCTTCAGAATTATACTGCGCCAGTGATTCGTACATACTGCTATGTGCTTGATATCGAACACTACCACGTAAATGGTATGATATTCTGGCAAGACATGTCAAAAAGCGTATGTCCTGGTAACCCTAGAGCCTAGAGATTGCTGTAGTAAGCATGGCAGCAAGCAAGCAGGTGCGGACCGGAAACAGTAACGCCTTTGCGTCGAGGAGAACCAGCCCAGCCTCTGTACAGCAGTTCAGAGAATGACAATGGTCCTTTGAGGCCGCTCTGATCGCATGTCAGGGCAGCATGTGTTGGAGGAGTTGACTCGTGACCACTGGTGACAGTGGATAACCAACCAACCTCGCTGGAAATATCTAGTGCAGCAAGAACTATATACGGAGCATATGCTTACGTTTTTTTTTTTTTTTTTGGGTGGGGTGGGGGGGTGGGCGGGAGATCTGTCTGTCTTCGCGGTAAATGTTCGAGTATGTGGTGGTTGATAGTTATATGCAGGATGCATTTGTGTGGTGCAGGATATGAATTGTGTGTTTACTACGTCGATATGGTATGTCGTGATATAGCTCGGTTGGAGATCTGTTTCACGCTGAAAAATTCAAGCTTTCCTTGACAGTAGCAGAGCAGTGAAATTGAGGAAGTGCCTTTGGTGATAGTTTTCCTATTCATGATCTGTAGAGCAGTTTGCAGAGATTAACTGTCAGAGCAATGTTGTTTTCTTCGATCCGTACAAAACAGTTTAGAAACTGTGCTCCCACACCAGCAGCAGTTTGGCGGGTAAATTCAGTAGCAACCAATCACAATGCTCCATTCACAAGTTCCATGACGTCAGAGAGTCACAACACATCCTTTGTGTGGGGCATAGGAGCCTCTACACATTGGCTCGAACTAGACGGGAACAGGGTGTCTATGGAATGTTCTGTAACGTGTGAGATTCATAACGTGTAAGATTCACGTGATATCTTCATTGTTTAAGTGTTCGGAGACGAGTCCAAGCAGACCATCCTCCTCTGATTCCCTCAGGCGTGATGCTATCCCTCACCCGTCATTGCGGCTTTAGATCATCTCCAGATCAGCAGCTATACATCGAAAATTCACCGAAAATTCCGGCCTTTTTTCGCGTCTCTAGGGCAGTGCTTCGTGGTCTGCTTGTGTAATTGTTCTGGTTTTGCCGTCTACGCTTGGACACCAGTGTGTGCTTTGAGACGCGAGGAAAAGAACATCCATGACTCCAGCAGAAAATATAAACTAAGCTGACTAACCGTTTCAGAAAAGTGATGAACCTCATAGCAGCTGTAGGACTCAGCCCTCTGTCCCTGGCAGTGCCTTCAAACAAGCAGCTAAAACTCGAAAAGTGTTGAGTGTACTGTTTTTAGAGTTACAGATATATTTATTTCGACTTCTAAACATACTTGTTTTTGTGTGTAAGATCCGATATTGCAGCTGACACCAGTTTCGGGGTCTGTTTCCCCACAAAAGCATGTGAAGTGTATCAGAGAGGTTCCACAAGTGTGCAGTTATCTTTTCAGAATCTGTGTTCAAGTGTGGCGGTGGTGGTATTCCTTGGAATAAAACGTGTGATTAGAATTCAAATTGTTTAAATGTTCTTGAGTCATCTGCGAAGCTCTCTCTCTCTCTCTCTCTCTCTCTCTCTCTCTCTCTCTCTCTTTCATTTTGTGAAGTGGACGGTTTTACATTTCTGAACATCTAAAGTCAGTTGTTAATCTATGCACCACTTTGGAATGTTACTAAGATTTGACATAATATCTGTGTAGCTTTTCTAACAAGTTCAGAAAAGCTATAGAATCCTGGCTGAAAGAAAAAGCTTTCTACACTGTTAATGAATTTGTTAATAGTGATATAAGTGATCTGTTAATCTAACTATGAACTAACACTATTATTCTTGTTATCTAGTATTTTAATTATAAACAAACAGCTTCTATTATTATTATGTAACGTATTTGTATAGTATAACTAAACAACTAGCTGAAAGAAAAGCTTTCTATTCTGTTGATGAATTAATAACAGGTGATGTAAGTGGTCTATCAGTGTAATTATAAAATAATACTACTATCCTTATTATCTATTAATATAATTACTAACAAACAACTTCCATTTGTACTATAATTAACAGCCTATACGTAACAATTTTGTATAGTATAACTAAACATAGCCATTACTTATGCAAAATTGTACAATTATTTCTGAGCTATACAACCCTTATTTCACAAGTGTAATGTATGGGTTTGTAATTGTGGATGGTTCCTGATGCTATTTGAAAGCTGCCTCATGGATCAATAAATAAATAAACGAAGTTATAGAATAAACTGACAAATTTGTTGTATTTGGGGCAGTTTACTTCGATTGAATATACAGTAATAGAAATAAATAGAAAAGTAAAAATGGCCTAGAGCGCATTTGATGAACTAAATGAAGTTTTCAAAATGAAGCTTCTGATGTGTCTGGAAAGGAAAGCTTTACAGTCAGTAAACAGTATCAGTTTTGACTTACGGTGATGAGATATGTACATTTAATTGGAAAAGTCTTTAAAAACTGAGCACTGCTGTGCGAGAATTTGAGTGATATACACTTGTAAACGAAAACATGAGCACATCACCAGATTAGCAGCCTGATGATCCACCTGTGAAAAGCAATCCCACAGTGATCCTGTGTGGCATGGATTTGAGAAATCCTTGGTAGTGCGACACTCCCCTTGGTTCCTGGCTTCTTGAAGTCTCATATCTTGCTTGCTGAAATATGCTGAAAACTAGCTTAAAAAAAACAGATCGTACAAAATGATGTACAACACGCAATATTTGCAGTTCAGTTGCTTTCCCCACTTTTAGTAGCACTATAATGTTTGTAATGGCTAGTTCCAGTATGAAAGTACACAGTTTACGCATGTAGAAGAACGCATCTCATCCTTAGTCAACATATCCAGAACAGAATAATTCAGCTATAAAAGAGTGGCACACTGTTCGGTGAGCCTCATAGTGGCAAAATGTGCAATGGTAGAAATATTAAATTAACAAATCACGTGATATAGTTTTCAGTAAAGTCACCACAGTCATAAAATCAGCTGCTAAACACAACAGTGTACATATCGAGAAGTTGAACTGCAGTTATTTGAACACGTATTTGCTCTGATATGCGGACTTGTTACACAGAGATGTTTTCATATCGTAGGAAATACTTACTATCGCACGAATTTCGGTCGCAGACTTTGTTAAGGCGAACTTTCCACATAGTGATGCATAGATACTAGTCGTGTACTCTTGCTGGAACTGACATAGAGATGTTAACACGACAACTGGACCCCACAGACTTTGTTATCAAGAACTGACCACATAGTATGTACTTGGATACTACACTGTGCAACACAATTAAAGGGTCAATTTTTGGAAACCTCATAAATGTCTCCTGCTCCGACGCAGAAGTCAGGAATTTTACTCAAAGGTGTCTACAGCCTTTCTCTACAATGGTGGCATGCGAAGTCACTCCCAGGCTTGGCGACGCTTCATGTGTCGACAAATGCAAAGAAAAGGTCAGAGCTCAGGAGTTCATGTAAGGTGTAAGTTGGGTTAACGATATCACATTAGCACCACAATTCACAGAATTCTGCCCAAAATGTTACACAATGGAAATGTCGTCGCACCCTCTTACCCACAGTCCACCCCTTCACTGACGCACCTGCAGCGTTGAAACCACGTGATTTTCTTATGGGTAGCCGAGGAAAACATTTCAGACACACCGCCAACCAGTATCTACACGAAAGAACCGCAGGGGTAGCATAAATGGCGTCAGTGAAATCAATGTTTCCCTCGGGGCATTGATACCCACACATTTGGCGGTCCAAAGTGACAGTTCGCAGTGCAGTGAGCGACAACGATTTTCACATTTTGACACTGCTGACAACCCCACACGATTTAAGCCCTCTCCAAGACTACTGTGGGCCTACAGCTGCGTCGAAAGCGATCGCATGCCTTTGGTGTAGCTCGACCGCAACGTTCGCTCTGGTATGTAGGGTGGAACTGCTAGGGACCATTCAAAATCATTCGACGAAATGTGAACGTGATCCAAAGCAGCAAAGGGTGTTATCCTTTTTCAGCCGTCTTGTGGCGTGATCACAGGCAGCATGCTACATCGACACATGCTTGAACATAATAGCGAAGGATCTTTCTGAGACCCCCTAATTCGGCAACCCCCTCAGTGCCACCCGTGCGCCCCCGTTGAGCACTTAAAAACATGTACCTGTTACTAGACAGCCGGTCACTGATTACTAGGCACCGGTGTGACAGGGCACCTTAAAGGTGAGTGGTTCTATGTCGCTGAGCTAAGCGCCTGCTGGCCGCAAGCAAAATCTGAGGATTGCCAAAAGGGATCCCCGTCATGCTGGTACCTAGTAATTTGTGACTGGCTATCTCTGTACATGTACATCTTTGAATTGCGGGTGGCCCTGAGAGTGTTGCCAAAGAATCCATGAAAACCACGCCTGGTGAAATTGGGGTCCAACCAGTAATCTGTGAAATCTGCGCCCAGTACCTGCTCCCTTTTTGTCACTACTTATCTGCGCCTGGACCTTCGTAATTACTCTACCTGGTCCTCAGGCACTGCCGAACTGCGCCCCAATATACCTCCTCTACTGCAGTAGCAAAGCTGTTAACAAGCAGCCTTAGTACCGCTCTAGCTGCATTAAAGTTGACATTGTGCGTACTTGCGTATTTCTATCACAATAGTCTCAGTAGGGAAGTTTCAACGACCATTCGCGGTAAGCCAAGTTGCCACTATGAAGGTTATTCTTACATAGTGAAGAGAACGAAAGGAGACGGGATTGTGACGTGACGCTGTCCAAGACAGAAAGCAAACCACTGCCGAGGAACAACGAAAACCAAGGATTCTACGATCCTTGTTTCACTCGAGCACCAATGTGGAGCTCCGGATAACGCTCGGTTGCAAGTAAGGAAGACTTTGGACCAGAGAAATAAAAGGGTACGAGAGGAAGAGAGTTCTATTTCCAAAATATATTCAGATGAGTCGGGTTGTCTACATAATCGAGGGTATGATTTGCTCACTGAACTGCCATGGCAGCAGGCAACTTTACACTACCAGCAGACAAAGTCACAGGCAGATGAGAGAGATCCACAGACAAGAGAGGAAACTGACCTCAAAGCAGAGTTACTAGTTTATTTATTTATTTATTTTCTGTCCATATAGCAAAATGTTTTCGGACATTGTCAGGAAAATTTAGATTACATTACACAATACAGTAAAATATTTTCATTATTTCATAACAACATATGGATCAGACACATGTCTGTACACATTATTTTTCAAAAGGGCACTCACTACAAGTAGATTCCTCTATAGTGTAACACAATTTAGCTTATATTTATAATAGTACAGTACACATAATACAGTGTATAATTACATTCTTTCATACCACTGATAGATTGGAGACATTGTCTATATACACTGTTTTCCAAGATGGCACTACAACTTAAAGTCCTCTATAGAGTAACAACACTTCTCTATTAATAACTGCTTCAGTCTACTCCTTAGCATATTTAGATTTGCTTTCTTGAGTTCACAGGGTAGTTCATTGTAGAAAATTGCTCCCATCCTGTGTGGACTGTGGTCCGTTGCCTTTTTATTGGTCACAATTCTATGAAAATTTTCCCTTCCCCGTGTATCATAGTTGTGTACATTACTGTTTCTCATATTAAATTCAGGATTCTGTTTCACGAACATGACTGTCTGCAGTATATACACGGAGGACACTGTAAGAATTTTATATTTTCTAAAGATGTCTCTACAAGGCTCTCTCTTCTTTACCTTGGCTACCATTCTTACTGTCTTTTTTTGTAATCTAAAAAGTCTATCTATATGAACTGCTGATGCCCCACCCCATATCCCAATACCATACTGAAAGTGCAGATGAATTAACCCAAAATATATTTGCCTTAAAGTATCATGGTCCAAGAAGGCTGAGACCCGTTTCAGTAGATACACATTTCTACTGATTTTCTTGCAAATATTATCTACATGGTATTTCCATGATAAGTGTTCATCAACAACGATGCCCAAAAATTTATGTGAATTTGCATATGCAAGACCCAATTTGGATGTAAATACAGTATCAGTAATGGCAGCATTATAACTGTGGATGAACTTCATTATTACAGTTTTGTCTTTATTTACAAGAAGCTTGTTTGCTGTAAAGTATGCGGACAGAGTATTGAAACTGATCTCGGTACTGTTAGCTGCAGACTGCATATCACTGCCACAGCTGGTGAAGGATATGTCATCGGCATAGCTTACAACCATGCAGTTTTGGGGTTCAAATAAGTTATTTACATATACAAGGAACAGAAAAGGCCCTAGTATGCTTCCTTGAGGCACGCCACATTGAAGTGTCCTGAAGTTTGATTTTGTTGTTAGGAGCTGCTCATTATTTTGATAAGTTATCTTTACACACTGTTTCCTGTCTTTCAAATTGGAGGTCAGTAGTTTCAAGGCTAGTCCTCTCAACCCGTACTCTTCTAGCTTACACAAAAGAATGGTATGATTCACAGTATCAAAGGCTTTACTCATATCTAGGAAAGTGCCTATTAACTTGTCACTTTTGTCCAGCTTATTTAATACTTCATGTATAAAAGATTCTACTGCTGTTGTAGTAGATCTCGCTTTTCTAAATCCATGTTATAGATTGTTTAACAGAATGTGTTTGATGAAATATGATTCAACTTGATTTAGTATTACTCTCTCTAACAATTTGCCTAGTTCTGAGGTTAATGATATTGGCCTGTAGTTTTTAGTGTCAGTTATGAATGATGGCAGCAGTTCTCTATCAAGCGATGACAAATTAGGAGAAAGGGTAATAGTTTTTAGTGGAAGAGCAGGGAGAGGGACTCCAAGAAGTAAACAAGCCTTTTTCATACATGATACGTTCAAGTGCTCTAGCAAACAGTTTTCACAAATAAACACCATTCACGTCGACTTTGGAAGTGCAAATAATGAAATAAACATCTGTGCAATCACCTTTCCAATATCGTAAAAAAAAAAAAAAAGTCCTTCTTCTCCGAAATTTGGTGGAAAATATTCCAGAATGGAAACCTGCAAAGGTGACCATAGATTTCAAATCAGCAGCCACTTCTGCAATTGAGGTTGCACTACCGACAGCAGAGATGCATGGATCATATTTCCACATGAAAAAGTTCTCTGAAGAAAAGTGCAAGATCTAAGACCTATTCATGAGTACAAAGAAAATTTATAAATGAGACAGAAAATTCGCACATGTGCTGCTCTGGCGTTTCTACAGCCTGAAGGTGTATGTAATGGCTGCCTCGAGATACATTCACAGGCTTGGATACCCCTAGGCTTTCTGAGTTTTGTGGTTACTTTGTAGACAGACGGTTGGAAAATGAAGAAAACATTATCAACCTTTGGAGTTGCTGCAAACGTCATCGATGGACCAAAGCTGTAGAAGGCTTGCATCACAAAATTAGTAACATGCTTGCTAAACCAAATCCTAAAACAAATTAACGTAGTTAGATGTATGAAAAGAGAAGTGGGAAATTCAGAATGTGCGTTAATGAGGGCAGGGCTGAGCATGGAAGATAAATGAAAAAAAAACCGAAACAGGGTGAAAAATTGGAAAAAAACAGTAAAAATGTACCAAGAGGATGGTGGGATCAGGGCTTCCTTGAACTCTATCCCCTACATACAAAAACTTCACTAAATTTATCAGAAAAAATATATAGATAGAAAAATGTACAACATGTAAAAAGAATATTACAAATAAAAAATTTAAAAGAGATTTACTGATGAAGCTTATAAGGTGATTTTAAACACGCCTAAATGATAATCATTTACTTTTGCTGTTTAGAAAACCCAAAACCTGAATAAAGTGTGATGGAAATCTGATTATTTTTTAAAACCAGGCCTCAGTTCTATGGCTGGTGTACCGACATTGGTTTTCCATGGTTTCTTAGATTGTTCCAGAGGCAAATGCTGGGATGGTTCCTTAAGGAGGCCATTACTGTGTCCTCCCTCTCCTATAACAACAAATCTGAGGGAAAGCTAAATCTCTAATGATAATAAAAGTCAGCGCGACATAAACCACGAGACGCAAAATTTGTTTTCACTAGGTTGTTATGAATATGAATGAAGATAAACTGAGCTAAAATTAAACATTTCGCTAGAAGGTAAACTGTTTCTGTCAGTGAACTTTTCATTCACTTTATAAAGCTTCTAAGACATATACACATACTTTAAGGGGACATTGTATGCCCTATGCCACCAATGTTAAATTATCGAATTTTGTGACCCATTATCTTGGAAACTTTTTAAGACAGCAACTTACAATTTTCCATAACTATTGAATGCACCTTTCTAGACGCACTGAACTAGAATTACTACTAAAATTGTATTGTGGGGGATGTTATCTTTTTTTTCAAACACTCATTTTTGACAGAATTTTGTAAATAAATGAACATAAAAACAAAACAACTAAGGATATTTTAATTATTCTAGTTCCATATGTGTTGAATCTCACATTTGGCATGGTGTGAAAATTTCATGTTTCTACCATCGGTAGTCCTTTACAAAACGGGTCATTTATTGCAAAAAATGTAGTTCAGAGATACTGAAGTTTAAAACTTTTTTGTATTGCAGATTCTTATACAGACTTATATTTCTGCGTCTTTTATGCACTATTATTGCCCTGGCCCATAGTCTGTGTCTTCTTCTGGGTCACAACAGTCCAGTGATTACCTCCTCCTTTTCTTCCTTGCTTATTTTGTCATGTTCTGAGCAGCTAACTTTGCACCATGTACACAAAGCTCATCCAGTTCCCCCAGTCCTTTAGCTGTGTTCTGTCGAAATCTTACCCCTAACTTCTCTAGAACCTTAAATCTTTCATAGTTCCCACCATTAAAAGTTATTACAGCATCAGACACTGCTAACTTAAGTCATAAGACCAACAAATACATTTTTAGACACACAGCACCACACAACATTATTGAAGGACTCATTAAAATTCTGGGTCTTCCCATGTAAACACTTCTTTAGTAGCTCAGGATTTGCCAAATCTCCGTAAATAGGTTTGATTGCCTCCATTACTGCCGAAGTAAGAGAATGTTTATATGTAAATTCATGCAGGGTGCCAGAAGATTCAGCTTGCTATATTTACACCAAGTGTTTGGTGGAGGTGGACACATTAATTTATTTTATTTATATATAAAAAGCAATAGAAGTTAGCTTACTACAGAAATAGCTGATAATCACACTAGTTTCAACGAAAACTAGTAGCAGGAACAAAGGGCTAATTTGTTGATTTGTAATGCCAACTTCTGAGACGTATCAGTAAGCAAAAAACAAAGCCATTCACAGCCTTCTAGACTGTGTAGTTCCCAAGATATGACTGCTCAACAGTGGCAGTATATGCGTAGCCACGAAATTTGAGTCACACATCAACATTCAAAATGTTGTTTGAAGGTCTCACAATTGCCTGATTTTAATATATTATACACCAAAATTCCGGAAAGTCAAAAGTACATTATGGAGTAGAAAACAGAAAATGTCAAGCTTCAACCCCTTAATGACATAAATATAAGGCTCATGAGCTATTTAAATGTTATTAAATGTCTAGGCAATATTTGCTGTGATCAGTTTCGGACTTATACAGAACTGTACAAAGAATTTGGTTACCTACACATCAAATATTTTACTCTGGTTCAGACTGATGTTTATGCAGTGGTGTAGCTAGGTAGTTTGGTACTCAGCGTAGGCTTTCAATTTGTCACCCGCCCCTGCCCCCCCCCTCCCCCACCCCAAATTGCCTACCTCACAAAAGCATAAAATACAACATTTGTATGTATGAGTTTTTCATATGTGTGGTTATGTAATCATAGAATAATGTTACTTACCGGTACTTCAAAAACAGTTTTTTATGGCTGAAAATGAATCAGAAAAATGCATTCTGAAACACACAAATACACAATTTAACTGATTATAAAGCAAACAGAATAAGTATATGAAGATTTCCTTAATGACAGATGACTAGCACGTAGCTTAGAATTTCTTCCTCCTTTTTCGGCTACAGAATTTGAATTGCCTCATCATTATCGATAGACTATCTTTAGATAACCATTTTTAATTGACAAACTGCTAAATTAGACAGCTGTGTTTGTCTCATAGTGGACCCAAGACAGTTTTAATTTAATTTGACTTTTGAAAAAAGAATTCTCTTACATAACGTTGTCGAAACATGCAAAGCTGAGAAAAATCTTAAAGCCAAATGAAATTTGTGCAAGGACACCATCTTCAGGAATCTCATGACAACTGTCAACTGATTTTGGTGTAATCGCTGTAAGTTTCCTTTCTGAAGTTTTAATCAAATGGCTAGGATCTGAAACAGCATCTAATATATCATAAACACAGGTTACTTTGGCCCACTTTTAAACAATGTCATATGATTTACCCTTCAAAGAAATCATTTTTTACTTAATTAAAAGTTCTGGTAACCTTTTTATACAATTATAACATCTTATATTTTAGATGCTGCACACTTTTTCACTTAATTTTTTTTTCTATTTTTTAAATTTTTTAAATTAAACTAGGTATTTAAAAACACACATTATTTAATGATTATAGTAATATTTCACACCAAGTTAAAAATACATAGGTAAGTCAAAGTGTGAAAAAAATTTTAAAAAAAGTTAAAGTTCTTTCAAAAAAGGAATTTTTATATTTAAATCAAATCAACCTTTAAAAAGCCTCTTTTTATGAGCTTTGGTGGGTGAATAACTTTTACAATGTCACAGCTCTGGTAAAATAATGTATCCTTTTCTTGGAGCCACTTCCAAAATTTCTGGGTCAGTGCCATAGAGTCCACTGTCACTCCCTCCTCTGCCACAGAGAGCACCAACCCTGGGAATCGGAGTCCGTCCCAATGAACAACAACAAATTTGTCCCTTTCTACAAGTTGCTTAATGTCTTCATTGCTTCCTTTTGGGTCTTCAACATTTGCAGTTGGGAAGCTTGTACTGGGTCTTGAATCATCTAAATTAATTGATTTATATGGTTCATTGACACTAAAAGAGTCTTCATCACTGCTGGAAAAAACAGGACGCTGTGACATGAGCACACTAAGCTCAAATGGTCATCATCATCAGCTGATGAAAGGCTTGCCGCTCTTTTACCGCTTCTTTTCTTTTTGTTTCCATCTAATTTTTTTGTTTTTTTTCTAGTTTCTTCTTTTCCTTTTAACTTTTTTTTTGTGTGTGTGTGTGGGGGGGGGGGGGGGTTAAAGCTTATTTTCCTTTCTTTTTCTCATCGATTTCATTCTGCTGTTTTTCTTGGTACTGAAGGATTTCAATTGAAGATATACTTTTTCCTGCAGAGACTTCTAATTTTCGACATTTTGTTGTTCGCGGCTGAACATCTTCTTGCCTTTTTTCCTTAAGTTGTTCGATAAATGTTTGTCCTATTAAATAAAGGTTAACAGAAGCATTTTATGATGGCAATCACTTGACAATCTCTTCTTTGCTGATCAGGCGGATTCCAGTCTTTTTAAATCCGGCCAAAAGATTATCCCATACATCCGGCATTTTTAACAATCTTAGGAAAATGTCCTTTGATAGCATGGATGCAGCTTTGCCACTGTCTGATTGCTTCCACCCTGTAAGAACTTGTCTCCATTTCATTTTGAGAGGCCCAAAGTAAGCTAAATTAGTGGCTGTGTTAAATGTGAAGAGTTTGGAGGCAGACAGACAAATTGGATGTTGTTCTCTTCATCAAGTTTAAGAACAGTCACACTTATATGTGAACTGAGATTGTCACTGATGACTACTTTTTTGCAGGAAGTAAATGAGTTGAAAACCAATCCTCAAAAGTTGTACCATCAATCCATCCTTGTTTTGTCCTGTTACATCATGCCCCTTCAGGGCCATTTTCAGTCCACGTACTCCGTAAATGCTCTCCTTTATATATAACATAAGGAGGCAATGAGTCACAATTGGCATTACCACAGAACATGACACTTATCTTAGATTTTCTGGAATTCATTATGTGTTCTGGGTACTTGCAGCCTCTCGTACAAATCACTTTTTTCTTTCCAGGGTCATCTGACATGTAAGTTTTGTCACAGTTATAAATTTTATCTGGTGATACATCATTGACCACCTCTTTCAGATTCTCAATGCACTCTGTTATTATTTTTTCATCAATCTGAGCTCAATTTAGTTTGATGTTAGACGAAAACTTGTATGCCAACTGAGGGTGTCTCTTTAAGAATAACTTAATCCAGTCACGACCTGGAACATTGTTAGAAAAACATTGTACAGTCTTTCCTTGTCTAGTTAGGTAGGATTTTACGATGTACCTCAAATCAAGTCCATCTAGTATGGCTCACATCACGCCGAAGTAGCGACGGGACCAATAGTTGGTTGCAACAGGCACCAAATTTTGTGTTGTTGTATTTGTGCTATAGTGGTGTGCAGAGACGCTACTGTCGTAATGAAGAGTATAGATTATCATTTTTGTTGTGACTTCTTCTGTGTTTGCTCACCTTCCTGTTATGCTGCAGGGACACGTTAACTGTTCCAAAATTTTTGCAGGTGAAGAGGACGTTCCGCTCGGCACAAGCTCATCGAATTTACAGCCGTATGGAATCAGCAATGTTATGAGAGAGGATTCACCAGATGCAGCAAGCTCTGGTGGAAACCAACAGTAAGCTATTTCAGCTTCATATTCTCATTAGTAATACCATGCAGTATGACTACTGGAATAAGATTGACAACCTTATATTTAGAACTACGGAAGTAAGTGCAGAAATATCAGTGATCAGACAAAAGAGGAAGTTCAATAGCTTACAGAGGATCACGTTGGGAGGCACAAGAGAGGATAATTCTAGGATAGTTATTAACCTGTCAGTCAAGGTCCATAAACCGCTGGTACCTTTGAGATACATAGTCAGCGCAATAGGGTCTCCCACCCATGAATTAGCTGGACACCTTGCCTCGCTGCTGAAACCTCATATTGGTGGAACTGACAGTCATGGTAAAAATTCATATCCCTTCATCGATATTATCAAGGAAATTAGTGTAGGCCCTAATGATATGTCGGTCAGTTTTGATGTAGTGTCGTTGTTTACCATGATCCCAGTGAATGAAGCGATCACATGTATAGTGGACATTGTTCCCAGTGATATTTTGGCATTATTCAGACATTGCCTTACAACAACTTATTTTCAATATAATAATGTTTTTTATGAACAGATTGACGGGTGGCTATGGGAAGTCCTCTTAGTCCAGCTGTGACTAACCTGTTCATGGAGAACTTTGGACAACGGGCACTGCAAACAGCTAAAAAAGATGGTAGCATTATGTAGATGATACATTTGTTATATGGACCTATGGGGAAGAGGAACTGGATGCCTTCCTGTTACATCTGAATAGTATTAATCGAAGAACTCAATTCACTATGGAAAAGGAAATCAATGGTCACCTGAACTTCTTAGACGTAACTGTAATCAAATGAGAGGACAGATCATTGGGTCATAAGGTTTTCAGCAAGGACACACACACACTGATCGTTATCTGCAGAAAGATTCTAACTACCACCCAAGACATAAAAGAAGGGTGATTAAAATATTAATAGACGGGGCGCACAAAATATGTGAACCAGCTCACTTAGCTGATGAGATTGAACACCTTAGAGCGACCTTCAAGAAGAATTGGTATTCCAACAGAGAGATAGATCATGCACTGTGCCCTAGACTGACAACCAGAATGGACGAGGATCGACACCAACCCAAGGGGAAAGTGTTCTTACCATTTATCATTAAGGTCACTGATCGCATTGGAAAAATTTTAAGCAAGTATGGTGTGGAAACTGTTTTCAGACCCATCATGAAAATAAAAGAATGTTTAAGATCCACATAAAATAAATGACATCCTCTAGTTACAGCAGGTGTCTATAAAATTCTGTGCAGTTGTGGAAAGGTCTATACAGGAACAACAAAAAGAAGTGTCAACACCTGTCTGGGTGAACATAAAAGGTACTGCTGCCTCGGACATATTGATAAATCGGCTGTAGTAGAACATGTGTTTCAGGAAGGTGATCATGAAATAAAGTTTAGTGAGACGACCGTCATAGCAAAGATGTCGCATTATTATGCGTGAATGTACAGAGAGGCCATTGAGATTGCCAAACACTGCAATAATTTTAATAGAAAAGATGAAGGCATTAAGCTGGATAAGATATGGATGTTAACATTGCAGCAAAAGTGTGATAATCGATTAATTTCAATTGAGAAAGTTGGCAATATCAGAGATCATAGCACAGCCAACGTCACATGATTGACAGCGGCGCCCTCTGGATTGATTACATATAAGGCACTCACTCGCGCTCTCATTGTAGTTTGCCGATTGTCCTCAGAGGACGCCTTCTGCAGTTGAAATTGAAACGTCAGGGGAGAGTCTTAGGTATGGACCATGGCATCTCAGCCCGGAAGTGTTAAGTGATTAGATTTTCTGTGATGCAGAACTTTTTTTGGATTTTTATGTCTAGTTTAGGGAATTTTCAGAGAGTTCTTGTTCCTTGTTCTGTAAAAATGAATATTCAGTCTAGTATCATGTTTATCCCAATTGGTCTTGCTGTGCATAATGGTGTGAAATAAGTATAGAATTGGGACAGTCATTATTTTTTTTTTTTCAGTGAAATGCATTTTGCAAGAAGCATTGGCTCTCAGACCGTACATATGTAGAATAGCTTTTTGCCGCCAAAGAAAAACTCTATTGACTCCATTACAGTTACTGTACAGCATACCACAGTTCACCTTGGTGTGGAAAAAGGCATAGTATGTAAACAAGGAGCAGCTATTTTGTACTAACACATGTTTTTAATATCCTGATTAAGTACAACACACGAAACAGTTTCCTGCATAAATTATCTATATCTCATTTCCAAATCAACTTATTGTTGAGTTGGGTACCCAGTATTTTGACAGTCTTTGCCATGGCAGTCATTACCTTTTAGGCAGCAAGATGCCTTCTCTCATAATAAGTTCATCCATTTCCACGATAGCATTTGTGTCATTGTGATAAATGTGGTATCATCTGCATAAATTATTGCTTTGAAAGATAGCAGGCTAGGCTGTTAACATGAATGTCTTTTCAATGTCTTCACTGCACATTATTTCAGTTAAGAGACTTGATTTTCAAGAAATGGAGATGGAATATATGTTGATAGATTGTATCTGAACTAACCTTTGATTTGTTCTGCTGATGATGATGTGCTGCTTGCTTTTAGTGTAGATAAATTTCAACAATGAATGGAAAAACTGAACACAGCAAGTTTGAGATATCACAATAATCCTCTGAGATCAATTCTGAAGATGACTGATACAACACCATACACATACATTCATGAGCAAGTGAACTAGTGACATCTGCTGAGAAGCTCTGATGATGGCAGTGACAAGTCTTGGTATGGATTTCATGACACAGGAAATGATTAGGGGCCATACTCATTCTAGATCATTCTCACTGTCCAGAACTAATGGAGATTGATATGAGCTGGATCCAATGAGTTAACATCAAGACCAATGTCATCCCAACTGTGCTTAATAAATGCAGTTCCATCACAATTTCTGCACCACGTAGGTGATGTGCAACAAACATCAGAGTGCCACGATGGGTATTACATGTTTGAATACGCAAATGATTAGCACTTTAATGCAACCACACACAGCGGGTAAGAGTAACATCATCTACATTCTGTATATTAGCAAAGGTTATGCAGAGAGTATCTCACTCACAAATTCCATTTGAAAGTTGGGTGTTTGAGAGAAGATTGTGTCATGCTTCATGTAAGAAGGATAAATGCATATGAGCATGTGTTGGAATACAGCAGTAGCAATATCATGACTTGTCAGGACTGTGATTTATTATTTCACTATATTGCTGCTCATGTTGATTGGAATACTACCACTGTCAAGTGAATATAGAATCAATGGGCTGGGGAGACACATACTCGATGTCATGCGGGATCTCAATGACTACAAGCTAGTAGCACCCCAGAGGACAGATATGTTATTCATTAACCTAGCAAGATTAAACAGCCACATCACACACCTGGAGTCAAAAAAACAGGCTTGTTTGCAACAAGACAAGTATTCACACAGACAGTGTCTAGAGCACCATCAGAGCTGGCTTATATAACAAGTGACACAAGTCATCGCTTAGGGTGCTAAGCTCACAGGGATGCCAGAGGTGCAACAACTGTAAGATTTCTAATGAGGATGTATTACAATTATAAACTGCCACTTTGGGGTGGTGCAAGATTTGTATACAGTGCGTACCACAGTCAGTAGCGAAAATTGACATGGCTGAAAGAGTATGAGGAAAAAAGAGGGGGGGAGCGGGGGGGGGGGGGGGGGCACACCAGATTTGTGTGGGAAAATGTTCTGGCACCTACCCTGAGCAACATTGACTGTCAGTATGGCAACCATTGCTATAGCTTCCCTGGATGAGGAAGCAGAGAGAGTTGCCTGACAGTGGTGTGCCCAGTAACAACATTTCATACAAGAATGGCACTATGTCATCTTTTCAGATGAATCACTTTCTACATACTGTATCACAATGGAGGTTTTCAAGTGTGGAGGTTCTGAAGATAATCATCATTGCTAGACTACATTTGTCATCATTGTATGGGACCAGCACCTGGTGTGTTTGTGTGGTCTTGTCATAGGGTACATAACATAATCACATAGCCAGTCATTTAGGCAAATGGCACTACATTTCTGATGTGTTAAATCAAGTGGCTGTGCCCTATCTTCAAACACTGTGCTTCGGTAAACTATCGGTTGCTGGTTTTACAGCTAAATCACAACTGGTTGTTGGATGTAAGAAATAACTGTCAGTGGCTGTTGTTATATGTCCTCCAATCCTTCCAGGGAATTTTACTGTGGACAATAATCCAAAACTGAACAGCAAAAACTCTAGATGCCTGAAATCCGTATTGTCTGACAGAAAATCAACATTTAAGCCTCCACAACCAATGATTCTCCAGTTAAGTCCACATAACATTAAAACTAGCTGCCTTACAGATGTTTGCATACTTTCTGCTAGTGGTCTGTCACTACTACAAGCTGGTGTGTTTCCTGATCCACTATCATGGCTCACAATTCCAAAACCCGATCAACAAAATATTTGCTAATCTGGAGAGCCTGAAAATAATTGGTTGGTTTGTTTTGGGGTAGGAGACCAGACAGCGAGGTCATTGGTCTCATTGGATTAGGAAAGGACGAGGAAGAAAGTTGGCTATGCCCTTTTGGAGGAACCATCCTGGCATTTGCCTGGAGCGATTTAGGGAAATCATGGAAAACCTAAATCAGGATGGCCGGACACGGGATTGAACCGTCGTCCTCCCAGATGTGAGTCCAGTGGTGAAAATAATTCTACTTTCTGTACATATAGTGACTCCTCCTTTCTTCTTATGGGTCTTACAGTAGTATGATACTAGCTTGCATTCATTGAGATGAATGTGTTCAGTTTCAGTGATTTCCATGTGACATTCTGACATGCACTCAAAGTTTGCAGAAATTAAAGCTATCTTTTCATTTTCTTGTATGGATATGAGAATTTCATCCTTTTACAAATGAGACTTCTGCTGTTTACATGGAGAACACTAAATGTGTTTTCTTTCATATCCTTCACTTTTTCCTGGCTGTCGCATCATGTTGTGCCGTTAGCTGTTTCAGTTGTAAGTATATTTATTCCCAGATTTGTCTTTCAGATGAATTAGTCCTAAAAAGGGCATCAATAACACATTGGAAATCACTGGGATGGGATGGATACTGCTTTGTTCAAATTGCATGCTTCTGGCAGTTAGCTGTGCAAGTAGCCTCTTACTAAAAACATTCAGGCAGTAGTGCCACCAATAAATTTTGGGCACCGCCACAGAAAATAGTAGCACTATCACAGTGGGCACAAGATGGCTGCGCGTGCAAAGGAAGTCGTAACATCACTGCAGCAGCTACTGGCCAAATACGTGCTTCACTGAGCCTATGTGCAGATTTGCAGTAGTGGCAAATCAGCTAAACTACAAGCTGGCCTCTTGTAATCTCCCCCCTCCTTCCTTCTTTCATCTGTTGTCCACATTAAACAATGCCCAGTACAAGTAATTAGTAAGCAAAGTCTTTTATGAAGATTTGAGAGGAGCAAAGATTACAATGTCTCCCATAAGTCCAACCCCTCGTCCAAGTCGTGGGAGATGGGCAACGGCACAAAGTAGGGGACTGCCTATAGGGGTGATGTACAGCGGGGACTTCGTGTGCCCCAGGACCGCTACGGTAGCTGGGAAGGCCCTATGGGAACCCTGAAACGTGACGGCTAACGGGGCTCTGGTGAAGCTGCGATAGGCCTAGCAAGCCAGTAGTGGATAAATCAACTGCTTTTAAAAAGGGAACATGCCTCGGATCATGGAACGGATTTAAAGGAAACCGACCAAGCAATGGAAAAGGATTACGAGATGGTTTACGACTGGGCACCTTAAACGTAAGGACTCTAACTGGGAAGTTAGAAGAAATTGTAGAAATGATGGAAAGGAGGAAATTGGACATCTTGGGACTTGCTGAGACTAGGTGGAGAGGAGTTGGTGAAAAACCACTAAGTAAAGGATGTAAACTGTACTGGATAGGGAATGAGAGGGGAAGAAATGGAGTGGCAATAGTGGTCAGAGAGGGTCTGCAGGAGGAGGTGGAAGGTATCAATGATCGAATGATAAAAGCCAGAGTACGAGTGAAAGGAAAAAGCATTGAAATCATCCAAGCTTATGCCCCACAGGTGGGGTGTACAAAAAAGGAGAAGGAGGAATTTGAAGATGACATGCAAAAGCAGCTAAATGGAGGTAATCAGATTATAATAGGGGACCTCAATGCACATGTTGGCACAGACAGGAAAGGATTCGAGGAGATAATGGGACCAGAGGGCTGGGGGAACCGAAATAGAGAAGGAAAATTGTTGCTGGAATTCTGCAAGAGGAATGGGCTGGCGATCGCAAATCTCTGGTACAAGAAGAGAAGTAGCCACAAAATAACTTGGTACAGTGGAGACTGGTCCCAAACTTCAGTAGTAGACTATGTACTAGTAGATAGGCAGATGATGAGCAGCCTCACAGATGTTAAGGTCATTCCATCTGAGGCCTTAGACAGTGACCATCGGCTGTTGGTAGCCACCCTGAAAGAGAAAAAAGATAGGAGGGCAACAGATATACAGGAGAAAAGGTTGAAGACATGGATGCTGAAAGAGGATGAACGGAGGACCCAGTACCAGACACTGATCAGGAAGAAGCTGCCAAAGGAAGATCAGAGAACAGTGGAAGAAGAATGGGGAGATTTTAAGAGGGCTCTAGTTGAGGCAGCTGAGACTGTGTGCGGAAGAACTAGCACAAAGAGGAGAAGTAAGGAAACCCCATGGTGGAACAACATATGTAAAGAGGCAGTACTTCGAAAGAACAAAGCCTTCAGAGAATGGTTCCAGACCCGAACAGAGGAAGCTAGGGTAAAATATAAGGAAAGCAAGAAAGCGGCACAGACCACAGTAAGGGCGGAGAAGAAGAAGTGGATGGAAAAATGGACAAGAATGTTAGAAGAGGACAGTGAAGGGAACAAAAAAGTACTTTACACCATGGTAAGAAATAAGAGGAACGACAGAAGCGAGTGCCTGAGGATCATGGATAATAATGGAAGAGTTGTGGAGGAAATGCATGAGCTCAAAAAGATTTGGAAGGAGTACTTTGAAGATCTGTTGAATGCCGCCAAGCGGGTAACTAACAGCGATGGAGAGCCTAAGGCAGCAGACGATTATAATAGTGGGGAAATTGATGATCTAACTTGGAATGAAGTGGAAGAAGCCATAAAGAGGATGAAAGGGGGCAAGGCACCAGGTTGGGACGAAGTAACAGTGGATATGATACGAGCAGCAGGAGAAGTAGGAACCCAGTGGCTATACAGAGTGCTGAGGGTGGTGTGGAAGGAGAACAGGATTCCTGAGGATTGGAAGAAAGGAATTATAGTCCCGATCTTCAAGAAAGGGGATAAAAGGAGATGTGAGAACTACAGAGGAATCACCCTGCTATGCCACTGTGGAAAAATCTATGAAAAGATCCTGGAGAAGAGAATAAGAAGCAGTATTGAAAGTAGACTGCAAGAGGAGCAGTACAGTTTCAGACCGGGAAGATCAACAACGGACCTCATACTTGCGGTAAGGCAACTGCAGGAAAGGCACTATGAGTACGGGAAGGACTTAATCATGGCCTTTTTAGATATTGAGAAGGCATATGACAATATCTGTAGGGACAAGCTCTGGGATGTGCTGAACGCAAAAGGGATAGATGAAGAGATAACACGAAAAGTCAGAAAAATGTATGAGGGAAGTGAGAGTTGTGTGAAAGTGGGGAGGGAACGTACTGCATGGTTCAAGCTGGAAAATGGGCTGCGACAGGGAAGTGCACTTTCGCCTTTATTGTTTATTATTGTTATGGATGAAATCCTACAGCAAGTATCAGATGCAATTGGAGATCATAAAATGAAAGCAGTGCTTTTTGCCGATGACCTGATGTTATGGGGAAATTGCGAGAAGGAGGTGCAAGAGCAGTTAGATGCATGGGAGGCAACGGCAGCACAATATGGAATGCATTTCTCTGCAAAGAAAAGTGAAATAATTGTCACAACAAGGAAGAAGAATAGGCCAAATGTGGATATAACTTGTGGAGGGGAAAAACTACAAGTGGTAGAGAACTTCAAGTACCTGGGAAGCATGATTGAAAGTAAGGGGGGAAACGCAGTGGAAATAAATGAAAGGTGCAGAAAAGCAGGGCAGTTCTACAAATGCATTAGGGGGCTTATTTGGAGCAAGGAGGTGCCACAGAAATCCAAGGGAATTATATACCGAACCTACTTTGTCCCCATATTGGCATACGGAAGTGAGACATGGGTAATGCACAAAAGCGACAAAAGTAGAATACAGGCTTGTGAAATGAAGTTCCAGAGGAGCAGGTTGAGTGTAACAAGATGAGACAGATTGCGAAATGTGTATGTGAGGGAAAGACTAAAGGAGGAACCAGTACAGGACAGGATAGAAAAATCAAGACTGCAGTGGTATGGACACATGAAGAGAATGGATGAGGGAAGAATTCCAAAGAGGATGTTTGATCTGCAACTGGAGGGGAAGAGGCCCAGAGGAAGACCAAGAGATAGATGGGTGAAGGGAGTGAAGGAATGTGTGACGAGAAGAGGAGAGAACTGGACGAAGGTGGAAGAGGGGGAATGGTGGAAAGACAGAACACGATGGAGAGGCTTGTGTTCCCGACAGACCCAGCCAGTGGCTGGAAACTGTCCAAGATGATGATGATGAAAGATTACAATAAACTTTCGAGTTTACTTATCTTGTCGTGCTGAGATGGCTCCAGTTCTTCTGGTCTAGGGGCTTGATTCTTGAAGCTGAAAATCTAGCATCAGGTCCCCACAGTTATTTTGAACAAAATACATTGGAAGTTTGTTGTTGCAGAATTTTTTTCACATAAATATATTTTCCACTGATTTTCTCGCATTTTTATATATCATACAGCATTTTGATTCTTCACATTAACCAAAGCCAAAATTGTATTTTTCGCACCTACTATGCAAAAATACACCCAATCACATCAGAGGCAAGCTTACAACTACCACACACTGTGGGAATAACAATAGTCCAAAGGGTTTACAATTCTTCTTAACAAATGAATTCCTACTAGTTTTCATTACATTATTAATTTTGATTATTATTTCATAAATGAATCCAGAAATAAACATAGTAAACATACAGGATTGCACAATTAATAATAGAAATTTTAAGTGTGCAAATAATTTGTAATTTCAGATGTTTCTAAAAAAAATATAATTTTAACTGTACATTGAGAAATAGTTCCTATCGATTATAACATCAAAACTAAAATATTTTATAAAGTAATTCCTTTTCATAAATTTTAGCTTGAAATATAACATATTGTGTATAAAATTACATGAAAATTTTCAGAAAAGCAACTGAGATAACACTGACCTGTCCAAAATTCAAAATAAATAATACCGGTATCGACAACTACTGTTGAGGAAAAATAATGCTAGAGATGTCCCATTACATTCTACAACAGTGACCCTTTTACCACATCCATGGGCAGCTGTCATGTTTTGAATACATGATGGAAAACAGCTACTTGGCACAAAAAGTGTGTTTCAATTGAGTATAAATGCTCTCCCATTTTAGCAGGAGCAGGATCAGTTTGGCACACCTCCCAGGATGTGAGGGCTACACAAGGCACAGAGTCAGCATGGAGCAGCACACAGCGGCTATGAGTACCAGCCACTACAAGACCTTCTCTCAGTCTGCCTTCCTGGACCAAGTGCTCACCACTGTTGTGTCTCTCACAGCATCAAGTAGTAGCTGCCAGATGCCTACCCTGGAGGACAGCAGTTCAGGCCTTGGATGATGCAGCTGCCCACTCTACCATGTCACACACCACCACTTGCAGGGGTGAATACTTGTACCAGCTACTGCCATCCACTACAAGAATTCCTGTCCCCTTCCATCTGTGCTGCTGGCTCCTCTCACACAGTCATAAAGTGGGAAGTAAGCAACATGTGCAGTGTCTGTTAATAATGAAGTCAGCAATGCTGGGTGTGTCAGTGCAGCCAAGGGATGGCAGACAATAGCAATCACTCACTGCAGGCCATCCTAGCCAACTAAGTGGGATGTGGTCATCAAACAGTGATGCCAAAATTGTAGTTCCATGACTATAATAAAATGTGTTAATCTTTGAACTCGTTTATTTAAGCAACCAGATGCTCCCCTCCTAATTGTACTGCCACCTCCACCCAGTTCTGCACTGAAGTGGGCCTTGAACTTCTAGTCCATTTAATTTCATATCAGAAATCATCTTCGGATGCTTCAGAAGAGGCCTAAAGTTTCCCCCTCCACACAGTGTATTGTCACAGTCACATCTTGCTGTGTCATCATGGTGGGATGAGTGAGCAACCTATTAATCTTACTCTTATGTGCAGACAACATGGGGTCCAGGCAGGTAACCATACAAACCTGAGAGGCACATTAGTAAAGCTGCCACAACCAGCTGACAAGTCACAGTTTAGAAGAAACACCATGGAGCATTATTTGCAGTGTGTGAAATGTTACCAATGTAATTTTCTGGGGCACATTGCTCCATGAACTAAAAGGTGTGTTCGCTTGCTACAGGTACAGTCATATGACTGAGCAATTCACTGAGTTGAGATGGCTCATAATATGGCATAGTGTGTGAGCTATTTTATGGTGGATTGGATATTGTATGAGCTATTGAGGATGGTATTGTATTATATTAAGCAGTATATTGGAAATAAAGGTTCTATAATGGCAGAGTCAGGGGCACAGGGTGTGTCCGAGCAGGAGGCTGTACAGATGTTACTGGATAAGGTAGCACAGTTAACTGCAGATAATACAGAGATAGTAAGCAGAGCAGCAGTAAAATCTGTAATAGATCCCACCACTACTGGTTTGATTATCCTCTTTTCAGGTAACTCAGCTAAGGAGACTTTGGCAAAGATGGGTGGTTGGTCAGACAGTCAGTTGTTGCAAGTGGCGAAGTTACAATCAGTAGGAGAAGCAAAACATGTGTTAGGTGTATGAGGCATTGAGAAATGCAAAGGCATTTGGCCATTTGGAACAGTGTTTTCTGTAGCAATATAGGAAGCAAAACAGCATGAGATTTTTTTTATGTGAAGTGGTTAAGCAGAATAATGAAGAGACTCTGAGAAGCAATGGAGGATTTCATACATAAAGTACATAAGATTAATGTACAGATATATGAGTTAGGTGAATAAGGTTATACTGCTGGAAGCTGAGCATACTGTGCTCTAGCTTTCATCAGGATCTGTAACTGGATATGTCAAGAAGAGTTTGGACCGGTTCTCCAAAAGATCTGCATTCTGCTGTCAGATTGGCAACATAATTCAAGGAGACATGTTTGGCAACAGGAATTATAAGGGTATACATCGGCACCTCGTAAAACAGCCATCAAGGACTAAATGGAAGGACTGGACTTTGGGGGAGGGAGAACTTCATTCACCTTTTACTGCAGACAAAGTTTTGTTCATGTAAACAATTAATTCAAATAACAATTACAGTGAAAAATTTTGCCAACTCAGTGGTTACCAGATATCTAAACAGGCACAAGTTTGACCTTGAGACAATAATTCTGATACAGATTGTAATAAAACTGGTTATGGTGAGAGAAATGTATAAACTGATCTTGGATTATATGAAGCTACTGACACCGTATGGAAAATATAAAAAACAAATATCCACTACAACATAGCTATGTGAAAATGTTTGAATGTCAATTTTTCTAAACACGAAATTTAATTACAATGATGATTATGGACTTCTCAAAAAATGATAAACAAATATTTATATTTTATTATGAAATGTTTGTTCCAATGATGATTTTGCATAACTAGATCAATATATGATAATAATTTCCTTTCTATATGTTGTTAGAGGTAGATCTTTGTTTTTTGTGCAGTTTGTTCTATGAGTTTGAAGTGCAAGGATGGAGTACAAATTATGTGTATTATAATTGATTTGTATTGTGAAGTTAAATGACTGAAAACATATGTGTTTACATGATTTTGTTGTAGCAACCCAATCATCCTCCAGAAGATCATAAGAGAAAACCATAGAAAAGAAAAGGATATTGAGCCTTCTGCTCACAACAAAGAAGAACAACAAAAAAAGATGAATGTTACAGTATGAACAAAACTAGTTATTTAAATCCGACAGTCACTGTCTCTTGCTGCAGAGTGTCACTATCTCAGTGTGACAAGTTCTGTGAAAATGTGACCAGCTGTCAAATTAGTAACTTACTTCAAAAATTAATGAAGCAACTTGGGCAACAAGAGGGTGGTGATGGTCAGAATACAGTGGTGCCATCTGGCATTTTCTGAAAGTGAAATGTGAGTATCGTGCTGGACTAATAACACTCCTTTTAACAACGCCAATGGAACTGCAATATTTACATTGTTAAAAACAGTGTCCAATGAAATAGTTATATTGAGTGGCAAAAGAAAAATAGTACACCACAAAAAAGAAGGAGAAACATGGTGAACAGTGAGAAGGAGGTCAGAACGCAAAGTTGTGTTATATGTCAGTAATAAAGTGGTAGTGCAACCTCCAGACCAGATGAGAGGAAACACAGATCAGTAAATCATCCCTTTGATGATGCCTTAGAACAAGAAAAAAGCAAAACGCGTCTGGGATAAATAAATTAAGTGGCAGCAGGAGAAGGCACTTTTATTTACAAAACAAGTAAATTGAACTTAAATTTATCACTGAAGTCCAAGATGAGATAACTGAAGTTAGGGAAAAAACAAAATTGCTTTCAAAAAAGTGCATGAGGAAGTAAGTCCTGTGGACAAAAATGTAACTGGTCGAATTTCTACTTTGGAAACTAATGTTGACACCACACTGGCATTTTTTGAAGGCAGTTTTGTTGAACAGGTGAAGACAGTAGACAGCAGATTCACAGAAAATGTAAAAGTAAGTAACAACAAAACCAGCACATAGAAAGCAGTGTAAAAAAGTTGAAGAATTGTCTAATGATGTAGTTAATAGAAATCATGTTAACAATGTTGGTAAGTTTCCATCGCTAATCAGTATACTAATGATGACACAACCAATGCAGACTTTGAGAAAGGATTTTTAGATAGAGTTTGGTCAGAGTCGGAAAAAAAAGAGAGAGAGAAAGGAAGAAAGAGAGAGAAGTACAACTAAAAAAGACACACTCATTTTGAAAGAGATAGTACCCGAAATTGGCACAGTAACAATCACAACAAGAGGGAACATAGTAATCACAATGGTAACAATTATCATCAGAAGGAACATAACAGAGTAAATGGTAACAATTTTCATTCTGGAAAGCAACACAGTGGCAGAAAAGTTAGAAAGAACAGAAAAAAAGCTGTGTGTATTTGATCCAAATACATACATAGATAGATACAAATGTACATGTACACACACACACACACACACGATGCTGTAGAAACAAAATGTTTTCTACCCTATGTAAAGAACTATGTAGTTACAGTTTTTCACATGATTTTGTGCAAACAATTTAAATGTGGTAACATTATTTTTGCTTGTGGTATTTTACTTTTCTATTTGTTGTAAATAAGTCATTATTTGTATTTTATTATGCTCTTTCATGAGAAGTAATTAGTTTTTTATAGTGTCATTTGTCAATTTTTAGAGTAATCTTTAAGTTCAAGACTCAGTCAGTTGCTGAGTATTTCTTCTGTTCTTAATATAATTTTGTTTGTGGTATGTAATGGATTAGTACTTGTGTCATTTCCATGTTATTTTTAGTCACAATATTTGTGTAAAAATACTCTGTAATCTGAAAAATGACTGTAGTAGCCACCAGAAAGATCGCGGGAGGCGCACATTGGCACGGCGCGTCACGGGCGGTAGTTGCCGCAAGTAGAGTCCCGTCCACCAGAGGGCACGCGAGAATTCGGACGCGACCTCTGCCGGCGTAACAACAAGAACAACAATAACAACTCCAGCAGCACGGGCCGTGCCCAGTCAGTCAACATCGGGCATGCCTAGGACACAGTCCCGGTCTACGCTAAGTGAAGTGCGACGTAAACGTGAACAGTGTTACCACACAATTGGCGACGAGTAGGGTCGTTCTTTCGCGTGTTGCGTCGTTGTTCCGGTTTCGCAGTTTCTCCACGGCATGGAGGATTTGGTGCGAGTTTTGGTTGCGCAGCAGACGGAACTCATGGCAACCATGAAACAAGTGCTTCCGGCGTTGCTCTCCACGCCGTCTGCTCCGGCGCAGTTCCCTCCTCCCTTTCCCCCGTATGACGAGACGGCGGAGGATTGGGACGCATATGAACATCGCCTTCGGCAGCATTTCCAGGCGTTTCATGTTGCCGATGCGGAGGTATGTCGTGCTCTCTTCTTGTCTTGGATATCTCCCTCGCTGTATCAAGTTTTGCGGCAGCTAGCACCGTTGCAGGAACCCTCGTCCTTGTCTTTTGACGCATTGTGTTCGTTGCTGTCTTCATATTATCGCCGCCGCACGCATGTTGTGGCGGCTAGGGTCGAGTTCCATCAATGCAAGAAACAGCCCCATCAGTCTTACCGGGCGTGGGCCGCTACCCTGCACGGTCTTAGTCGCAAGTGTCATTTTGTCACGGAGCAGTCGCGAGAGTCGTATGCCCACGTTATGGTACGCGACGTCATTGTTCGTTCGGCCCCTGATAGGGAGGTCCGGCAACGGGCCCTGCAGTTAGAAGACCCTTCCCTCGAGGAAGTCCTGTCCATTGCTCAATCGTATGAAGTCTCTCACGCGGCAGGTCAACAGCTGGAAGCGTGGTGCGACGTCGCGGAGGTTCAGGGTGGCGCGGCCGCGTCCACCGTGTCCGGGGTGGACGACGTGCGAGCGGTACAATCCGGCCATTACGGCCGCTCCCGCACGGCGCGTAAACAGAATTCCGGCCGCCGGCCCCTGTTGCCGTTCTGTGCGTCGTGCTATATACATCACGATCGGTCAGAGTGCCCCCAGCATTGGGCCGTTTGTCGCAAATGTAATAAAAAAGGTCACATTGCTAAAGTTTGCCGCTCAGCCTCCAAAGCATCGAAGGAAGCAAGTACAGCGGACATGGACGTTGACATTCAGGAAGTTTCATCGGGCCAGGCTCCCGACGCATCGGCCCACAAACTCTTTATCGAGGTGTCGGTTCGGTGGCGCCGGTTACAACTGCAAGTAGATACGGGCGCGGCAGTTTCGTTGTTGAATGCACAAACTTATTCTGACCTTGGATCGCCCCCGTTGGCGCCAGTTTACCGGCGTCTACGCGGTTATGGTAAACAGTTCATTCCCCTACTGGGTCAATTCACTACCGACGTGACTTACAAATCAGTCACTCGGCCTATTACTTTTATTGTTGTCAGTGATGCGAGCTCCGCTAACCTTTTTGGCCTGGATGCCTTTCAAGCTTTCGGTTTTTCTATTGCTGACACCATACAGTTGGTCTTCGAAGACGTTCCCTATCACTCATTGGAATCTTTGATCTCAGACTTTCCAGATATTTTTGAGGAGGGCCTGGGGCGTGTTTCCGATTTTGAAGCTCACTTAACGTTGAAGGCGTCGGCTCGCCCGCGTTTTCTACGCGCGAGACAGATCCCCTTGGCTCTCCGCCCTCAGGTAAAGGAAGAGCTAGACCGGCTGACAGCCCTAGGGGTCGTTCTTCCCGTTTCTTCCAGTGAGTGGGCTTCGGCCCTCGTTATTGTCAAGAAGCCCTCGGGAAACTTACGTCTTTGTGGTGATTTCAAGGCCACCATTAATTCCCAATTGGTGGTGGACACCTATCCTTTGCCCCGTGCTGATGAATTGTTCTCCGCCGTGGCGGGAGGCCAATATTTTTCGAAAATCGATCTGTCGGAGGCTTATCATCAGATACCACTTGATGAGGACTCCAAACGGCTGGCGGTCGTCAACACCCCCTTTGGCCTTTACCAATACCAGCGGTTGGCTTTTGGAATATCCAGTGCCCCGGCGATATTCCAGCGTTATCTTGAGCATGTCACGTCGACAATCCCTCATTGTATTAATTACCTGGATGACATAATTGTCACAGGCCGCAGCACGAAGGAACACTTGCAAAACCTTCGCACCCTCTTTCTCAAATTCAGGTCTGTGGGCTTGCGTTGCAATCTGCATAAGTCAACCTCCTTCCAACCGTCCATTGAGTATGTGGGCTACACCATATCTCGGCATGGCATCCAGCCACTAGGAAGTTTGGTCCAAGGTATCGTCAACCTTCCTCGGCCCACTTCGCTGAAAGAGTTAAAAGTTTTTTAGGCAAGATAGCCTATTACCACCGGTTCATTCCCAGGGCTTCCACTATAGCCCACCCCCTGTACTGCCTTCTGCGCAAGGGTGTTCCTTTTGATTGGTCGCCTGCATGCGAGCGAGCGTTCACCGCGTTGAAGGGCCTCCTCACTTCAGCCCCTTGTTTGGCTACTTTTGATCCCCGTAAGCCGTTGGTCCTGGCTACAGATGCTTCGCAGTATGGGGTGGGGGCGGTCCTGGCCCATCGCAACGCAGACGGTTCCGAGCAACCACTGGCGTTTGTGTCTAAAACGCTTAGTCCCGCGCAGGCCCATTACTCCCAGGTGGAAAAAGAGGCTTTGGCCATTGTCTACGCTGTTACCAAGTTTCACCCTTTCTTGTACGGCACGAAGTTTCAGTTAATCACTGACCATAAGCCGTTAATATCGTTATTTGGCCCCGCTTCTCAGATTCCGGATAGGGCGGCCCACAGACTACAGCGCTGGGCCTTGTTCCTCTCTAAGTACCATTATGACATTCATTTTCGCCCTACAGGACAGCATGCCAACGCCGACACTCTTTCCCATCTTCCGGTGGGCCCGGATCCTACGTTCGATCGAGAGGAGATTATGTGTTTTCATTTGGATGTGGCATCCCGCCAAGCAGTTGATGGCTTTCTGATCACTAGTTCTAGAGTCGCCAGAGAAACGGCGGCTGACCCAGTTCTCCAGCAAGTAGTTCGCCTCATTCAGCAGGGGTGGTCCTCCCGCCCTCCGGGCCGGGCCTCGGACCCTCTTCGTAATTATTTTCTTCTACGAGACCGCCTCTCGGTCTTGGAAGGAGTTCTCCTTCTGGCTACCGATGATACAGCTCCTCGAGTGGTTGTTCCTGCAGGTTTACAAAGGGAGGTCCTCACGTTATTACATGCGGGGCACTGGGGTGTTTCTCATACTAAAACCTTGGCTCGCAGACATTTGTACTGGCCCGGTATTGACAGAGAAATTGAGCACTTGGTGGCCGCCTGTTCCCAGTGTGCGAGCCAACAAGCATCTCCCAGGGCAGCGTTCTCTTCATGGCCGCCGGCAACCCAAGCATGGGAACGTGTTCACATTGATTTTGCGGGTCCGTTTCTCAATGGCTTTTGGCTCATTGTCATTGATGCTTATTCCCGATTCCCATATGTGGTTCGCTGCTCCTCAACCACTTCAGAAGTTGCAATCCAGGCACTAGTAAAAATCTTTTCTGTGGAAGGTCTGCCAATCACCCTGGTCTCAGACAATGGACCGCAGTTTATTTCGCAGACCTTCCAGGATTTTTGTAGGCGCTTCGGTATTAGGCACGTTTGCTCTCCCCCCTTCCATCCACAATCGAATGGGGAAGCCGAGCGCATGGTGCGCACATTTAAGACGCAGATGAAAAAGTATGTGCACGAATTTCCTGCAGAGGAAGCCTTGACGTTTTTCTTGACGGCATACCGGACCACACCAATGGGCGACCGCAGCCCCGCAGAGCTCCTCCATGGGCGTCAACCTCGGACTCTGCTGCACCTCCTCCGGCCTGGTCCTCGCCAGTCTTCACAAAACGGAGTACCTGGCTTTCCACTGGGTATGTCAGTCTGGGCCCGTGGGTTTGGTCGCAATCCATGTTGGATACCGGCGGTTGTCCTGCGCCGAAATGGCCGCCGGCTCTATACCTTGCAGGCGGGGAATCGGTGGTACGTCGTCACCAAAATCAGCTACGTCCACGTTCGGGCACCCACCCTCCGACCTCTCGGACACCGGCTTCCCCATTGCCGGCACCTGTATTGGTTTCACAGGGGACGTTACCTCCTCTCCCCGCTGTGACTCTGCCGCATTGCGATGGTTCTCAGCCTTGGCAGCCTCCAGTAGCTCCAGCACCGGCATCGCCATCATTCGAGATGCCCCAGCGAGAGCCGGCCCCCCTAGCAGGCTCGGTTTCTCAGGGGCTAGTTCACCTGTGGTCGTCCCTTCCCCTTCGTCCCCGCCACTGGGTCTTGCCCCTCCTGAGGTGGAACAGGATCCGGAGTTCGACAGCTTGTCACCCGTTCTGTCCCGAGCTCCGGTTGTGGGACGACGGGGGCCTCTTCGTGTGGGTCACTTCCAGCCGTATTCGAAGGTTCCAGCTCGAGGGTTGGCAGATCCCCTCGACTCCGGCCATCCAATGGATGTGGAGGTCATCGCTCCTGCCCGACGCTCCACCTTCCGACGCAGTGGATCACAGTGGCTTCACCCCCCGAAGGAGGAGGAGTGTAGTAGCCACCAGAAAGATCGTGGGAGGCGCACATTGGCACGGCGCGTCACGGGCGGTAGTTGCCGCAAGTAGAGTCCCGTCCACCAGAGGGCACGTGAGAATTCGGACGCGACCTCTGCCGGCGTAACAACAAGAACAACAACAACTCCAGCAGCACGGGCCGTGCCCATTCAGTCAACATCGGGCATGCCTAGGACACAGACCCGGTCTACGCTAAGTGAAGTGCGACGTAAACGTGAACAGTGTTACTAAAATGACCATTAGAGCACAGGCAACAATTCCATGGAGCCTGAGGGGGCCCAAGCCCCTCAAAAATTTGTTATGCGGGAGGGGGGGGGGGCAGGGTTACATTATGCTTTGTAAAATCACAAAATTATGTTGGAATTTTTTTCCTTGTTTGCCAATAGTTGCCCTTTAAAATACATTATGTAATGAGTTAAAACAAATAATTATTATGGTAGTAAGCAGGTTAACTGAAAATGAATGGTATGAATCATGATAGTGTTACAGTGCTGCAGGCACACTTAGAATTTGTCTCGGTGAGTGAACCTTCGGGTAAAGTCTGGTGCTGGCAGGCCAGTGTTGCAAGTGTGGTGACATCAAAAGTACTGAAGCAGAAGTGCCCGTAACGCCCTGCCTCGCGTCTCCTTGAGACTTTGAGACATTACAATGCTGTGGCTATATAAAGTCCACCCTGCTTTTGCAGTCATCCAGTATGGATAGCTTCGTTCGGTGCATGCTGCAGACATGTTTAGTGTTCTGACTTTAGTGTTTAGTGGAGTGTTTTATATGAATATAGTTTCTTTGTTTACTTTAGTCTCTTAGTGTATTGTGAATTAAGTTTGCAATGGATAAATTTGTTACCAAAAAGGTACGCTTGGAAGTGGATGATACTGTAAATCAACCTCCAACAATTATTGTCATCAATTGCTTCATCATCTTCAGGCAAGAGCCGTTCACAGCCGAAACCTGGACAATCCGGTAAGGGAAGATCATTTCAGAAGTCTTGGTTGATCAAATATACATGGCTAGAATATGAAGCAAAACTTGCAAAGAGGCAGATGCTTAAAATCTATCACAATTTTCTTCAGAAAAGGAAGATGCACTTACTTCACTAGGGTTTACTAACTGGAAAAAGGCTTTGGAAAAATTCCATCTTCTTGAAAATACATTTACTCATAAGAAGTTGCTCTGAAACTAAATTCTATCACTAACTGAAGTGTGACCTTCCAATTGAATGAACAGTTAGATAGTGATATGAAGAAAGGTCGTTTAGCTCTTGAGACAATTTTTACTACTGTGCAATTTCTATGCCAACAAGGACTAGCAATCAGAGGGCAGGAAGATGTAAACTCAATTTTTTTTTTCAATTGTTTGAACTCCAAAAGAATGACATACCTGAGTTTAAAGATTAATTAAGGCATTCAGGGTATAAGTGGTTGTCACACAATATTCAAAATGAGATCATTGATCTATTAGGAAAGTCTGTGTTGAGATATGTATTGGCTTCAGTCAAGAAGACTGAACATTTTTCTATTATGATTGATGAAACAAGTGATTCTTTGATTCACAAACAAATGTCATTTTGTATTTGTACTGTTGATGATTCCTTAATCATCAATGAAGACTTTATTGGCTTATATGAGACTCCCAACACTGAATCACAAACTCTGTTTAGTATTTTAAAAGTTGTTTTTGGTTGTCTTGATTTGTCAATGGATAACTTAAGAAGACAGTGCTATGATGGTGCCTTGAAAATGAGAGGTAAGTTCAAATGAATAAAAAAGTTAATTTTGGATATGCAACCAAAACCATGTTTTGTGCACTGCACTGCACTGCTCACAGTTTAGACTTTGCAGTTGTAAACAGTCTCCGCCATCTTACGTCTGAGGGATATTATGGCTTTAGCCAAGAACTTAATAAACATCGTAAGGGAATCCAACAAAAGGATGGGACTTTTCAGAAGCACACATTGTGAGAGCACCAATGACCAAGCTGTTCTACGACCCCTTTGCCTGACTCAATGGACTATGCGGGTTTCTAGTATCTTGAGAATATTAAAAAACTTTGAAGAACTTCGAGTCTTTTGAAACATTTTCTGCAAAGGAAAAACCAGAAGCAGGCTACAAATGTGCAGGCTACCTAGAGTCAATGTTACGATTCAAGACTTATTTCTTTTTACGTCTTTATTGCCATGCAATGAACCCAGTAGAGGATGTCAATGAAAAAATTCAATGCCCTCATCTAAGTGTTGCTGGTCTTGAAAAAAATATGAGGGCTTGATTTGTATATTGAATGGAATGTGTCTTAGTTCTGAACACTTTTGGGAATTGTGTTTAAAAGAAAAACCTTCACAGGTTGATGATCCTTCACTTCCTTGGAATCGAAGTATACCAAAGAAGTATGAAAACAACAAAGCCAGCTCACCACACACTTTCAAAACCCCAAAGAAATACTCAAAGCTATTTACATTGAAGTTTGTGAAACAGTGCAATCTTGCATTACTGAGCGGTTTTCTTCAACTGGACTCACACAGGTCATTGCAGTTGAACAAGAGTGCTGGCTTTTAGTAAACAGATGTGAAACGAATTTGGTAAAATGAACTGAGTTTTTCAAAAATGACCTAGACATTGAGAGACTGCACTTAAACTTTATGTTAGCTGATATCATTAATAAAAAACAATTGGTCTTAAAAAGCATGCGTGATGTAAGAACGTACATTACACAAGAGCCTGCATTTGGAGAAATGTTATGTAAAGTAGTGAAGTGCATTAAGCTTCTCCAAGTAGTTTGTCATGGCAGCAACAGCAGAACGATCATTTAGCGCCCTTAGATGTCTGAAGTCATATCTCCGTACCACAATGGGACAGAAGCGATTGAACAACTTGGCTGTTCTTCATGCCCATTGAGATGTTTTGGATGAATTGGATATTCAACCAGTCATCATTGACTTCATATTCAGTAATCCAATCAGACAGTTGACATTTACATCTTTCTAAAGACACTCTAGCCCTAATAATGGCATTTAGAGCAATATTAAAAATCTTTATCAAATAGAGAATTAAATACATACATAACATTAAATTTTCAGTTTCAAAATATTAGTACTAGTTTAGTGCTGTATTACTATAGTACTGTATTAGTTATTTTCAAATACATAAATATTTTTAGGGTGTAAGACCCAATTAAAACCCATTTTTTACATACTTTTTGACTGAAAGTATTAGGCATACTGTATTAACTTTATTAACTGTATTAAAGCTTTAACTTTGAGATATTGTTTTTATTTAATGAACCCTGAGCCTTATTCAAAGTAAGCTTAAATTAGCTATTTGACTTATGAATCAAAGTGCTGTTACTGTGTGATAGAAATATTTTATGTTTTTGTGCTGTTACTGTGCGATAGAAATATTTTATGTTTTATTCTTTTAATGATAGTTTAGGATTTCTTTAAATATAACTGCAGTCTTTTCAGAGCTATATATTCACTGCTCTCTAATAGTCTATAAGCATGATTATTACTGTAAATTAAATTAGATTTTTAGGAAAATACCATGCATGTTTGTTTTGTTTCGTTTTTCAAAGCCAAAAAATGTTAGGTTTGTCGAGTTTCTTGGAGTGTTGAGATATCAAAAGTCCAGTTTTTGGGGTTCTGATGTTGATCATATGACTCTAAAATGCTTAAAAAACTTTAAAGCTCACTATCTCACTATTTTTCATCTATGGGCCCCCATCCCCAACATTTTTTTATAAGTCGGCGCCCCTGCATTAGAGCATTTCTTTATGCTGTTTAGAATTATTTGTCACCCAATGAAACTTTGATATTTTTTGTTTACTAGTTTTGGAAATTTGTGTGGAAAGCAACACCATTTCTCACAAAATAACTGCAATTTCTTGTGTGGTACATAATATACTTGAATTTACTATTATAGATATTTTAATGTTTAATATTATTTTGTAAATGTTGCCCCATTGAATCAGTGTACTTAATGTAGATGCGAAAGAAGAATTTTAAATGTAACAGTGACAAATAGTTAATGAACAGCACTTTAAAGAAAATTTCAGTGTTGCTGACATTTTTGGCATAATTTATGGCCAATACTTTTTACAAAAGTAACCAAATAATTCAGTTTTGAAGAAAACACATAAGAGTGAGCTAGTTGTCTCATCTTGTAGCATAATTCAAATGACATGAAAAGCAGTTTTTCATATGTTATAGTATAATCTATTATGTGACATGAAAACTAATGAATGCAAAATGTTTGTAACAAGCAGAGACTAAAGGAGAAAATGAATGATACAATTGATAATCTTGTACATGGAATAGATAGGGGGCTGCTGACTTTGGAAGGCACACCATGTGGTGAGAGGTGCTTTCCCTAGCTGGGTGTGTCCATTCTTAATTTCTGATGCACTCTATTCTAACTCTTTCCTATCCAGCTTCTGTTCCCACTGTGCTCTTCAAAAATATATATTTTTTTTATCTGGGTTCTATCCTATTTTCTGTCACCACAACTTCTGTGGAAGTTTTGATATGATAGTTCTACTCTTGAAGTACCTACCAATTCAGGCATAAAAAATTCTTGCAATAATAGGGCAAAAAATAATTTTTCTTGTAGCGTATTTTTATATGGCAAGGGTTCAGTGTTCTGTATGAAAGTTAAATTTGGAAGTGAGATGTTGTAATATGTTGTTAAAAAAAATATTTCATTGGTGTTATGAGAAAAAGGAGTAAGTTCCTAACTGAGTACATTAATTTTGTCTTGTGATCTAAAGTATTTTGCTATATATTTCTTTAAAAACACTTCAAATAGCTCTTTATGTAGTAAGAAGTTTTGTTTTGTTTGAAGGGAATGATATTTCACTTATTAAAGACGTATTTATAAATGCGATTCTTCAATTTCTCCAGGCGTATTTTATGACGAAATAAATCTCGGGTGAACAGCCTGGTATGAGTTTGCATAGGACACAATATTTCGGCAATTAACCATGTTGCCATCATCAGGTGTGCTGATGTACTGAGCGCACCTAGTGGTCCATTGCTGAAATATTGTGTCCTATGCACACTCATACCAGGCTGTTCACCCGAGATTTATTTCGTCATATTTATATATGTTGGTTTAGACTTTTTCATAAAATACAAGTTCTACTGTCATTCCAATATGATATAATCACTGTTCTGGGTACCACTTTTTGCTTATCCCGTGTATGTTATATAACATTTGGTAATAATTTGAGAGCTGCAGAACAGGTTAAAGGTCAGACTTTGAAATTGTTTTGAAATTTTGTGAGAAAAGAACTTTTTAAAGCAAAATTTTGCACTTGACACCATTTGAACCAAGTAATGATGCTAAGATAGTCAAAATATTGTATATCATGTAATGGAGAACTGATGAATATTGATTTGTTGTACTCCAAAATTTATTGTTTTAATATTTTGTATCAAAATTTTTCTCATATTTCATGCTTTCACTTTTTTGATTTTTTCTTTCTTTCTTTATTTTTTATTTATTTTTTTGGTTTGGGGGGGGGGTGCCAGCAATTGAAATAAACTGGTTATGGTGAGATAAATGTATTAACTGAACTTGGCTCATATGAAACAATACTGAAGAAATAAAAAAAACAACTCTCCTATGATACAGCTATGCGAAAATGTTTAAATGTCAACTTTTATAAACACTTAATTTAATTACAATGATGATTATGGACTTCTCAAAAATTGTTTACATTTATTTACAAAATGTTTGTTACAAAAAGATTTTGCATAACTACATTGATATACGATAGTAATTTTCTTACTACATGTTGTTAGAGGGAACGACTGAAAATATGTTATTTAAATGAAATGATAATTAAATGGACACCCTAGCTGCAAAAAGGCGTTGATGTACTTCATTGGGGACATGTTGAAAATGTGTGCCCCAAGTGGGACTCGAACCCGGGATCTCCTGCTTACATGGCAGACACTCTATCCAGCTGAGCCACTGCGGGCACAGAGGATAGTGCGTCTGCAGGGACTTATCCCTTGCACGCTCCCCGTGAGAGCCACATTCCCAACATGTCCACACCACTACATTCGTAGTGCGCCTAATAGATGTTTGCCCCTCATACTCATTACTCATGGCAGATTAATCTACCAAGTCCCGTACGAGTTCGGGCATAGCGTGTGCGTTCGCACAAGAAGGTCAATGGCCGGGAAGCCATATTTTAACTATATATGACGGTAGTATCTGTTCCCGAAAGAACAGTTACTGTGGATGACCATGCAGCTTTGCTAGAAATGAAATGATAATTAAATGGACACACTAGCTGCAAACAGGCGTTGATGTACTTCATTGGGGACATGTTGAAAATGTGTGCCAATTTCTGTTAATGCAAATTTCATTGGATTATAGTATTGTGATTACAATAAAATGCTTTTGGTGTTAAGTGTCTCAAGGACTAAACTGAAGGCAAATTGAACAGTGACAAAATTGGCTTAGACAATAAATGACATGCTTGGCAGATGCATTCATAACTGAATAAATAGAATAAGCAACTTTAAACATACAAGTCTTTCATTTGAATACATCTTAGTGAATGCCCAAAAAGGACAGGCAATAATTAGATATACAGAAATTCGTTTTAAATTTGTGAACCTTGGACCAATACACAACACATATCTTATAAATATACCTGAGCTCCAGGCATCAACCATGTACAGATGCGAATGCCGTACACAACAGGTAGCATGGACAACAGACAGTTGTTCCGCCTGACCACCAACTGTTGGCCCAACCAATAGTGCGGAGTATACCAGTCTCAGACTGACTTTGTCTCTCATATTCTCCTTCAAACAGTATTAAGTTCAAACCAGGATACCGGTACTGGGTGTACCAGGAGTGTAATAGAATGTTAGAATCTACTAAATAAGAAAGGCATGCAAGGGCATGAAGGCGAAGGTCAAACCCACAACCTAGGCTCAGAATACAACAAATCTTAAGAAATTATGATCGAATAAATCGTGCATCCCAATACAATAACAAACATGCTATAGCTTTAACTCATTAAATAAACATCCTATCCTAATAAACTCAAGGCAGTGTACTTGGAACAATATTACCAAAACATCAAATTAGTACCAAAATACGTTAAACAAATTGTCACTGCCTCCAAGGGAGTAACCAACTCACACTCAAATCCCAGATATTTCCAACAAGCAATTCAAACCATACTTACATAAGATTACCTCAAGGAAAGGCATAAAATGATAAATTAGCCTTACAATAATTACGCGTCCTTGATGGACCCAGACACTCAAGACTCCGCAGAAAGATCTGGCAGAATGGTAATACATTGGTGCATTGGTCTGTTCAAAGATACACTGTGCTTTCTGAAACAGATTAAACACTAAGATTAAGAAATAATACACAGTAAGCCCCAGGCTTAAATGCTAAACCAGAATCCTGATGCAATCAGATGCCACTCATCACACTTGCAACATAGAGGGCAGAAAATGTCACCAATGAATAATGTAAAAACAATGATACCATCTTATTATGTCAGTTGAAGTGTGTGTCCAGCAGCATCAGAAATGTAGGTCACAAGTCAGGACCCACAACAACACAACTACCAAACTTCTTCACTGTGCAGACCATCCCAAAATGCACCCAATATCTGAATGGACGTTTTTGTAGTGAAAATATTTGAGGCAATGTTGCCTCTCATGTCCACTACCAACCACACACTGTTACTAACAGCCCTCACACCACATGTCCGTTTGGTCAATCAAGTCTCTTGTGCACGCCACCTCACGACCACATCATGAGCACCAATAGGGTACAATCTCTGGAGGAGAATCAATAGGACAAAAGCCAGCACAGCTCAAGGAATACGGGGAAAAAGTGGGATGTTGTTTGTGAATGTGAAGTGTGACAGGAATGGGTGATCAACACACATCCAGAGGCAGTGTAGGCAGCCTCAGTGGGGTAGGAACAGTATGGGATGATAGAAGGAATGGTAGGATGAGGCAAAGGGGGAACTGCCCAAGGATTAATACAAGAGGGAACACAAAGTCCATCAAGAAGCACTCCAGTTAAGTTTTGATGCCACAGAGATGTATGCAGAGGTAGAATGTGGAGTAGTGGGAATTTTGAAGGGCAAAAAACATATGTTTTCATTGGAGAGCATATGTGTCAGTGGCCAGTCAAGACCTCATAGGTCAGAGGTGATTGAATCAACCATGCTATAGCTTGTGTGGGGCGGGGGATAATGACATGAAGTCATTAGAATGAGCAACACTAAAATTCCAGGTGGGGATGGTTCAGTTTGAGCAACATGTGGACGTGGTGCCCCATGTAAGCAAGTGAGGGTTACTGTATGATCCTGGTGTTAGGCTTTCCAATAAAACGGCATGCTGATATTGGCCTTCAGCAACATACAGGAGGACTTAGAAGGCTGACATTCCAGCTAGTGGAAATTATCAGTGGTGAAATGCTGTCACAAGGTTTGTCTAACTTACGGGACAAACTGATTAAAGGGCACACAAATACACTAAGGCTTGATTTAGATGGGATTGTGCTGCAGAGCAGTGGGAGGTCACTTTGGGTAAGTGAATAACCTTATTTACCTGCTCATAAGCTGTGTGTAATAGTCACTAGAAAAGAATATTTTGGATGCATCACACTGTTTTGTAAGAAGAAGTCTTTGAGAAGAAGTGTTGTACTTGTATAAGACGGAGAAGTTGATACCTTTGAACCCTGATAATTTTGGTACCAGTGAAGTAGAGTTGACAGAGGGACTGTTAATAGCTAATATGGACATCCTAGAGGGAGATGATTGTGAATGGCAAGTGGAAACTATAGTCAAAAGCAGACCACACCTAGAACTGCATTACACAAGAAGGTAGAGCATCCAAAAACACCATAAAGAGCAGGAGTAGAGAAGTTGCTAGTGGAGTTTAAAGATCTGTTTATTCTGTGAGTCCAGCACCAAACCCTGACAGGCAATGAAACACCAGTATATCACAAACCATATTGTGTACCTTAGCGTTTTGCAACCAGTTATGGAAGATATCATTGGTCAACAGGTAACTGATGGAATAAAAGAAGAGAGCGCTAGCCCATGGAGTGTAACTACCGTCATCATGCCAAAGAAGTAGATGCATCACTCCAAAAACATAGGTTCTGCTGTAACTACTACTATCTCAATGGTAAGACGTTGACAGATGCATATCTGATGCTAATATCATGGACACCACTGATAACTTAGGACAGTGCCAGTACTTCTGTACCATGGGTTTAAGCAGTGGGTATCACCACTTAGAGATGATCCTGGAGGACTGACCATGAATGGCATTTTTGGTTTGCTGTGGTCATTATAAGTACCGAAGGATGCCATCTGGGTTAAAGAATGTTTCAAAATGTTCCAGTGGTTTTTACACAGGATACCAAGAGGACTGAACCTTAACTGTGTTTAGTATATCTTGATGTCATAATTGTACTCATGAGGGATATGATAAATATATGCAACAGTTGAGAGACATTGTCAAAAGACTATGGACTGCACACTTTACATTGAGCACCAAGAAATGAAATTTTGCCTTGGCTGAAGTAGGGTACTCTGGGCATAAAAATAAGTAAAGAAGGGGTAAATAGACCCCCGAGAGTGATTTAAGCAGTACAAGATTTTCCAGTTCCAAAGACTAGCAAGGAACTACTATTGTTTAGGGTCTCTCAATTTATTATAGAAAATTTGTGAAGGGGTTTGTAAATGTGGCAAGGCCACTCATGCAGCTATTGAAGGAAGACATGAAATTTGAGTGGACAGAGGAGTGCCAAGCAGCTTTGGTGGGATTGAAAATAGCATTGACAATGAGCCAGTGTCGATTTTTCTGAACTATCAAAAGGAATTTGTGTTGTTATGTGATGCTTCTAATCAGGCATTAGAGTATGTTTTGAGTCAACTGGTGAATAGTGAGGAGGAACCAGTGGATTATGCTTAACAACAACTAAATAAAATGGAAAATACCTGTTCAACAATGGAAAAAGAAATTCACAGTTTAATTTATAGAGTGTTGTATTTTCAGTGGTATTTATATGAAGAAAAATTCAAGGTAGTAACCAAACAAGCATCTCTAAAACAGTTACTGGGGTTCGAGGACCCTTCTATCATGTTCACAGGAGGGGTGTTAAGGTTGAGCAAATTAGATTACAAAATTTTGCATAAGCCAGGCAAGAAGCACAGAGACATGAATAGCTTGAGCAGAAAAGTAGCAGTAATATAGGCACTGGATGGAGGTCTCGCTGAATGGCAAGTGGCATAAAATGCTGACACTGCAAGCAGTGCATGTTTCATCTGCAGTTCATCTTATATGATGCTTGTTATGCAACTCAACTAGGTCAGTGTCACATGTGAGAGCATCAGCAAAGCACAGGCAAGAAGTGATATGAGAAACAATGACCAAGTTTTGTCTGATATGAAGATCGGAGGGCAATGAACTGGCGAGTAGCAGATTGATACTGGTGGAAGGGCAGGAAGGACAATGTGGATCAATACGTGAAAAATTGTGTACAACTCCTTCAGTGATCAGACTTGAGCCAAAGCAGGTGCCATTTTAGAGTTTACCAGATGCAACAAAACAATATGAACTGACTGAGATGGATCTCTTCGGTCCATTTAACTGGACTCCAGCGGGAAATCATTTCATTTTAACAGTAGTTGACCATTTATCATGTTATATGGAAATGAACACCATCCTGAGTCTGCAAGCAAGTATGGCTGTGTAAGGGTTAACAGATGGTTGCTCAAGCTTGGAGTACCTGAGACGTTAATCATTGATCAAGGGAAAAACTTCATCTTTAGATTAATGAAGCAGATGTGTCATTTGCTACAGGTTCAGAAATTATGCACCCACAAGCTAATGGTAGAACAGTGTGTGTTCATCATACTATTGGTAGGATTTTGAGTTACTATGTAAACACTACCATAATGCGTGGTACACATATTTGTGATTCATCTTGTCAGCTTACAATTCAGAAGTCCACTTTGGTACTCACTTATTCCCTTATGTAGCAATTTATGGAAGGAGGGCACCATTCCCATTTGACATTGTTAGACGAAAAAAACAATAAAGATGAAGATATAGTCTGCAATTTTTCCAGGATGCTGAGGAATGTATGGAGGTGTGTACAGAAAGCAAACACTAAAGTCCTGGGACAGCAAGAGTGGTGGTGGTGGTGGTTGTGGTGGTGGTGGTGGTAGTATTAGTATTAGCAGCCTACAGCTTTTCTAAGGCACACCAGATGTATTATGAGAAATACCAACCCCACAACAAAGGAGAACACCCAGGGAAATAAGAATAAGGATGAGCATGGAGACGTTGTCCGATCACTGCAAGACTTACCATATGGTTTGAGGCCAAGGAAAGGAGGAGTAATAGTGTACATTTTGTGTTATGTTGTGTTAGGATTGTGAGATAGGTATTATTAAAGTGAGGAAGATGTGTGTGGCAGAAAGCAACATGATGTTGTGGAAACATGTAGGGAATAAAATTGCATGTTGTAGTTTAGTAGTTGTATATAGGGTTTATATAGATTAGCCTTGTAGATACCTATGAAGAAGATCCTGTAACATAAATTAATTAGGAATAAAGGAAATGACTCAGAAGCCCTGTGTCATCGATAGGTAGACAAACCAAAGTTACACAGCTTGGCTAGCTTTCAGAATGCACTTTCTCTTTCAAGCTTCTAGAAAAAACATGCACATAAACACTCACACACTCAGGAAGGATCCAGATGGCATGGGTTGTGAAGTAGCCATTTAAGTCTCCCATGTTGTACTCTGCTGCATGTCATGCCAGTGGATGATCCACCTTGTTTCAGGCAGTGGCCATTAATTCTAATTGACAACTGGTTGGTTGTCAAACCAATGTAAATTGCTGTGCAATGGTTGCAGCAGAGCTGTTATATAACACAGGTGCTTTCACAGGTGGTCTGACCTCTGATGGGGTAGAATATGCCTGTGATTGAACTGGAGTAGGTGGTGCTGGGGTGTTGAGTGGGTTGATTGGGCAGGTCTTGCATCTGAGTCTTCCACAGGAGTATGATCCCTGTGGCAGGGGTTTGGGCTGGGAGTGGCATAGGGATGGACTAGGATCTTGTGGAGGCTGGGTGGAGGAGAATCAGGTGAAGTGGATGGGACAGAACCTCTGGTCTGGTTCAGGTTTAGTGACAACATCTTTATAATCTGGACCTGAGGCCAGGACAACTTATCCTCATTCCTCCACAATGTCAACACCATGTCTCCCATCCACTGCATCTGCTCTTCCTCCACCCATTGTGCCACCTTCCTAGATGTCAATCTCCTCCTCTCAGGTGACTCTATTCACACCTTGGTCCACATCAGACCCACTAACCATCAACAGTACCTACACTTTGACAGCTGGCATCCCTTCCACACTGAAAAATTCCTCCCATACAGCCTGGCCAACCTTGACAGATGAATCTGCAGTGAAGAGGACTTCCTTGCTCAGTGTGCTGAAAGTCTCACAAAGGCCTTTGCAGACAGGCAATACTCTCCAGACATAATTCACAAGCAGATCTTCTGTGCCATATCCTCATACACCTGATCCTCTCATCCATCCCAAGAACCAATTGCACAGTAGTGCTCCCCTTGTCACCCAATATCACCCTGCACTGGAGTGACCTAACCACATCCTTCTTTGTCAGGGCTTTGATTATCATGCACTGAAATGAGGAACATCCTACCCAAAATACTTCTAAACCCCTCCCAAAAAGATAATCCACCACCCACTCAACCTCCACAAGATCCTGGCGTCTCCCTATGCCATTCCCACCCCCAATCCCCTGCCACAGGGTTGGGTTGGGTTGGGTTGGGTTGGGTTGGGTTGGATTGGGTTGTCTGGGGGAAGAGACCAAACAGTGAGGTCACAGTCTCACCGGATTAGGGAAGGGCAGGGAAGGAAGTTGGCTATCTCCTTTCAAAGGAACCATCCCAGCATTTGCCTGGAGCAGTGTAGGGAAATCACAGAAAACCTAAATCAGGATGGCTGGAAATGGGATTGAACCATCAACCTCCCGAATGTGAGTACAGTGTGCTAACCACTGCATCACCTTGCTCAGTCCCTGCCACAGAAATCATACTCCTGTGGAAGACCCAGATGCCAGACCTGCCCAATTGACCCATCCAGCACCCCAGCACCACCTACTCCAGTTCTACCACAGGCGTAGGCCCAGCGAACACTGCACGCAGCAGAGGCAGAGCCGCTTTCGTAGAGCACACTTTCCAATGGGGCACTGCATACTGCACACAATCGAGGCGCAGGGGAGGATTAGGTGGGTCAGCCCCTGTCCCGCTGTCCGAGCCACACAGTTTTGCTCTGCCTGCGGCCCAAGGGGCCCATTATCTCAGATCCCATCTCTGTCAGCAGTTCGCACCAGAACAAAGGAATTTTTGTCTGTGGCACCACACTGCGCTTGGCCAGTAGTGACTTTCCAGCAGCAGTGTGTGTGTCTGCGACAATACCTCACTTTCATTCATGTTTGAAGTCTTTTAGTTATGGAGCACCTCATTCAGTTAGTTCAGGACAACCCAGCGCTGTACGACACCAGTCATCTAGACTACATGCAGAATAAATTGAAGGACGAAATATGGAAGAAGTTTGCAGAGGAATTACATTACAGCAATTGTAAGTATTATTTATTTATTAATTAATTAATTTATTTATTTATTTATTTTATATGCATTTTCACAATATACATGTAATATTAATGAGATAAGTTCTTCTCTTTAGTATTGGCCTCTTTTTATAGCTGCATACTGCCTTTGAACAGAGCCTTCTGGTCAATTAAAACACTCGTTAAATTCTTCTCTCGTAAAAAAAGCTTCACTCGTGTTTCTGCACCTACTTGGAGCAGGCGACAGAAGCTGGTTGGTACTCAGTGGTCCCATGTCATCCTCCTCGGTGAGATCACTTGACGTAATGTTATCAGTCCTCAAGTAATTATGAAGTACACATGTAGCTGTCACAATTCTATCTACAGTCTCTAGTTTACATTCAAAAGGCCGTTTAAACAGACGAAATTGGGAACTCAAGATACCAAATGCACACTCTACAGTTTGACGAGCATGAGACAGTCTGTAATTATAAACTTTATATTTGTCATTACCAGTAACTCTGCTTTTAGGGTACAGTCGCATTAAATGATTTAATAATGGAAATGCCTCATCACCTACGAAAACATAAGGGGCTCTATTTTGTTGTCCAGGAAGTGATTTATCTCCTGGGATATTTAAAGTTCCATCAGTCAGTTTTCTTCCTAATACTGGATTAGAAAAAATATTTCCATCACTAGATATGTCAATTGAACCGACGTCTATAGAGGTAAATCTGTAATGAGCATCAACAATAGCCATTAATACTACAGAACAATGCTGTTTATAATTGAAAAATGAGGAACCAGATAACTGAGGTTTTCGCAATTGTAAAACTGCCATTTCCTCTCAAAGTCAGAAGCAATATTTTCCCACATAACTGTTGTTGGCTCAGGTAGATAAATGGGTTGTAGATGCTTCTATATCACTCCACACACATCATAAACTATCTTCGACACTGTCCTTTGACCCATGCGGTAGCTTAGAGTGATGGTTTTAAACACGTCCCTCATCGTTAAATACCTAAAATGAAAAAAGACAACAATCCATTTATGTTGCATAGGCAGAATGGACAGAAAGTTACTAAGTATTTTGACATTTATGGTATGTGTACATGAAATCACAGATTGTTTCTGACACTGCTAGGGGAACAGGGCAAAACTATTCGAAAATATAACTCTTCACATTTCTTATGTCACTTTATACGAAAATATATGAAAAACTAAATTCAGGAATTCCTTGTTGCAGGGGAAACAGCGAAAGAAAATTGTAGAAAACTTAGGGATTGTCATTGAGATGCCCTCCGTAGACAGAAAAAGAAGAGTGGGCAAGCAGCGACCCCAGTCCGCCCATGGCTGTACCAAAATCAGACGGAATTTTTAGTTCCATATATGGCCATCAGAGGTACAGTAACAAATATGATGGAAGAGGAAAATGCTACAACAAACGTTGCAAATGATGGTGGAGGAAATGACATAACAGACACACAGAGGAACGAAACACAAGACGACTTGGGGACGCCATTGTCAAAGAAGAAGAAGAAAGCAGATGTCAGTAAAATCATTCTTGAAAGTATTAACAGCTTCAAAGAGAGAACTAAGAAAATAGACATTTTACGCAAAATATCACTGCATCAAGAAAATGACGTCTTACACCAATTTTTCATGTCAATGCAGCTATCGGCAAAAGAGATGCCAAAGGCCTACCAAGTGTTGGTAAAGAAAAAAGTGTTTCAATTAGTATCTGAAATGGAGGAGGAAATTTTAACTAAACCAGTGGCTCAACATCATTCATCAATATCATCATGCAGCACAGAAAATAGTTTGAACCTTCAGCACCACATTTACTATAAACAGTGTTATCAAGTTCATTATTTTAATAAATTTACAGATGGAAATTGTTTCTCTGAACTTTAATAAATATTGAGAGAAAAAATACCTTAAGCATACAGCTATTCTTCTGTAGGTATGAGCTCCCGCTTGTGTCTCGGTTTACCTCTTATGTCTTGCTCTATCAATGTATGAACTTCTTCAAACTGCCGTCTGTTCAGTTGGAAGCTTTCCCTGAATATGTGATCAGTAACTTCCATAGACAACATGTATTTGTCATGTGTTCTTCACTTTTGCATGTACTTGCTTTTCCATAGAGATCTTTCTCTGTTCTTGTATGCACTGTACAATAAAATAACACTCCTGAGTTACGAATCAGAATCGGAAACTAAGTCTAACTGCATAGACAGACTCGCAGTGGACATTGCTGGGAGTTCTATGTTTCATGAGTGCTGGGCCACCACTGAGCTCTGCCATGCCTCTGATGCATGCAGTGTGCGCTGACCGGCAGAACCTCTGTTGCTCTGCTATGCCTCTGCTCTGCCTCTGCTGCATGTGGTGTGTGGCAGGCCTTATCCTACCCCATCAGAGGCCAGACCACCTGCGAAAGCACCCATATTATATACCAGCTCTGCTGTAAATACTGCACAGCATTTTACATTGGTGTGACAACCAACCAGCTGTCAACTAAAATTAATGACCACTGCCGAAAACAAGGTGGACCACCCACTGGCACAACGTGCAGCAGAGCACAGCATGGGAGATTTCAATGGCTACTTCACAACTCATGCCATCTGGATCCTCCCCACCACCACCAGCTTTTCTGAGCTGTGCAGATGAGACCTATTCTCACAACACATCCTTTGCTCCTGTAACCTACCTGGTCTAAACATGAGGTAATTAGCTGCCCTCCCACCAACCATAATGTGTGTGTGTGTGTGTGTGTGTGTGTGTGTGTGTGTGTGTGTGTGTGTGTGTGTGTGTGTGGGCGCGCGCGCGCGCGCATGCATGTTTTTCCTACAAACTTGAAAAACAAAGTGCATTCTGAAAGCTAGCCAAGCTTTGTACCTTGTATTTGTGTAGTTATTGACGATTCAGGGCTTCTGCCGTTCGGTGAGTAGGCTCCTTTACTCCTAAATGATTTGTAAGTAATGCTCAAGCAGAACTTTCCATACATTATTAGATCCTGTAATTTATTCTGTTTTCTATTACAATCAATGCTGTTACTTTTAGTTTCTAAAAAAGAAGGCATTTTTTTTCACCCCAGTTTATTTCCAACAAGAGAGATATATAGGATGCTCCTCAGAAACAGTGCAAGCTAATTTAAGTCTGTTTTCCAAAGCAAATTCCAGTCCACACCATATCAAAATCCCACCTATGACAATCCAAGTCCACCATAGTAGCACCTAAACCAGGGCAGTGGCACACTCACAATGCACTCCAAAACCCAATTCTGTCATGGTCTCATCAGAGGGCACTTCCGATGACAAGGACATTGTGAATAGTGACACTACTGCATTCAATAGTAATATTGTGCCAGCTACACATTTTCTATAGTGATGTTGGGTGGTGTCACTACATTCTCACACTCACCCACTCCCCTAGCCTCAACTGTAACTGCCTGGGGAAACAAATATAGATGGTGCATTATCCAGAGAAGTAACCACTGGAGGAGTGGTAGATCAATATCAATGGGCATCACTGTGAAAGACTGGGGCAGGGCAAGGCTCAGTGGAAGTTGTATGAGGGCAGTGGGATTGAAGGAACGACAGGGACAGAGAAACAAGCTGTTGCTAGCCAGACTAGTGGAGGTGTATGCTTGTAATTACATTTGCTGGATTGGATCCCAAGAAATCTGGGCTTCTGTTGATTTATCACTCACCTGACACAATTTCAGAGGCTGGGGCACATCTACATCAGGACTGTGGCAATATAACTCTCACAAATGTCCTTTTTTCCACATGTCGCATTTGCAGACTAATGAGGCCATGTGCTACATATTTTGTGGAGAAAACAGTGTTTACAGTTGGGCAACATCACTGCAGCTGACAAAGACATTGCCAGTGGTCTGGTATTTTAAGAGGTCATCTGGGTCACAGAGGTGACATAAAACCCCATGTGACCAATGCTGCAGAATTGACTTGCTGTGATGCTTCTTCTGTCATAAACTTCTGGATAGTTTCATAGGCTCAGGCCATTTGCTGTACTTCCATCAGAGATATATCTGATTTCCTCAATGTATAGTACCCCACTTCTGAGTCAGGGTAAGATGCACTTTAGTGTGTCTGTGTAATTCTGCCCACACAAATATTTAGTGAATAGTGAATAGTGTTTTATTCATCTCATAACATACAATTTCTAATCATATGATTAGTGTACAGGAGACATGTCAAAAAATGGATAACACAACTTAGGCCTAATTGGTACAAAGAATTTTAACATTAATATAAACTTTTATTTTTCTTTCCTCCCTTTTGTGAAGGACAGCTACATTTACACACAAGACTATATGTAATTTTATCCTGCTCAAATATTCAGTTCATTCTTCATTAACTCCTCAACAGTGTAGTAGCAGCGTTTGACAAGTATATCATATAGCTTTGTTTTCAGTGTCTCTAGGTTCATACTCAGAACATTCTTTCCTTTTAGCTTGTTATGAATTTTCATTGCCATATACTGAGGAGACTGCGCATATAGGTTTAAGCGATGAGTGGGAAGCATAAAATTGTCTTTGTCTCTCATGTTATATGCGTGATTGAAACAGTTTTTCTCGAATAACTCTAAATTGCTATGTAGAAAGATGATAATATCATAGATGTATAAGGAGGGAACTGTTAATAACTGTTATTTTTCAAACAGTGGGCAACATGATGTCCTTGGATGGGCAGTACACATGTTCCTTATTATTCTTTTCTGTAGCTTTAGTATGCACAATATATTGCTTGAATTTCCCCAAACAATAATACTACACCTTACAACTGATTGAAAGTAGCTGTGGTATGCAATTTTCCTTGTATTCATGTCTGTTGCACCTGCTAATATTTGCATAGCAAATGCAAAGCTACATAATTTGTTTAACAGGTAGTCAACATGTTTATTCCAATTTAAATTTTTATCTAGGTTTAACACTAAAAACTTTACAGAATCTACTTCTTCTATATCCTGATTTTTATGAGTTATTTAATTTCTTGGGGCTTTGACTGTTTTGTTCTGAACTGGACCATGTGGGTTTTATGGTTGTCAATCTTAATCCATTCAGTTGGAACCATGTTTCTAGTTTGCTCATTGTGTTTATTATGTAGAGAGGGATGTTTCCTGGCTCCTGGTTTTCAATTAATACTGTAGTGCCTACTTAACACACATAGGTCAGTGGACCAATCTGCATAAGATTTACTGCACCTCTGTTTACCACTAAAATTCTAATTTTGCTGCAATAATATGCTTTTTCATTGAAAAATGATCTTCTAATAAAGAAAATATTCTAGGCAACTAGGGCTCTGCTGATTTTGTTGATGGCACTAGAATCTGTATTAGATGGTACAGTTTGACAAGATGGTCTTTTGCCTTTCTGTGTCAGAAATTTAACAAACTGTAAAATACAGCTGCAGTCATTGGTAGTAAGCATGCTAGTCTTCACTTTTTCATTAGAAGATGAAAAAGCTATAAATATGGGCAGCATGGAAGACATACCTATTACTCTTGCTATCACTTGTACTGCTTGTAATATTGGTTCCAGTAGATTATGACAACCTTGCAGTGTTTATGTTAGTAGTTGTTGTAGTTCCTCCCTGGTTGAAAAAAAACTAAATTCTCAACTAATTACAACAATGTTCAAGGTTTGATTTGTAAATGTGACAGATCACATACTCATCACCACTTTTGTAAAAGGTGCAATACACATGAACTAGTGTGGACTCACCCAAGTTTATTCACAACTTGAGATGTATACATGATTTTTTCAGAAACAGTGCCTGAAGTCCATATTTGATAGATAAGTCAAGTCCACAAAGTTCCACCTATGACAAACAGAGTCCATAATTGCAGAAACTAGGCTGATTGGTAGCATGCTCCCTGTGCTCTCTAAAAATCACATCAATACTGACTCAAGCCAGCTATTTACCAGCTTAAATGCTGTATACTGGTGTGGTCTCAGCCAAGGGTGCTCTTGACGACAAGTGCCACATGAATAATGGTGCCACAGTGGTCAACAGTAGCGTTGCGTCAGCTGTTTGATTTCCAGTGTAATGCTGGGTAGAACCACTAAAACACTGATCAGAATTCATTCACACACACAAATATCATGTTCCATAGATCAAACTACAGCAATAGCCTTCAGATATTTCAAACATATGAGACAATAAATTATATGAGATAGCTATCAGAAACTCCTGCAGTATCCTTTAGTAAAAAATTAATCATTATTAACGTTTATGGAATACTCCATTGGTACGTGGAAGAACATGGACATATCAAAAATTGAAATACACAATACTAATCTTCCTCAATAATATGTATTTTATATTTTGTTGTCTACCATCTTTCAGCTTCCTAGACCATGCCAGTCAATGAAGACTGAACAGCCAGTCCACGGGATATCAATGACAGCTTCTGTCTGTACAAAAATAATTACTTCCAAAGCTGTGTAAAATTTAAAGATTATGCATCTGTACAAAACTATAAAATTAATGCTTCATTCAACATGGGTACTTACAAGAAATGTCATGGAAAGATATACTGAACGTTTTAGATTCTAAAAATATGAGTATAAAACTGAAAAGACATGGGTAGTTTATTATATTTAGGTTAGTCCAATATTGGTTTCAGTGTTTCATACTCATATCTAGAGTCAAAAACATTCAGTATATCACCACATAATATTTCTTGTTTAGTATCCATGTCAGACTGAAGCATTATGATTTTGTGATTTTAGTTTAGGTCACTCAAACACTGAGTTTTCAGTTTTATAGTATATCTTTAGAACTAAAACATTCGGTACATCATTACATAAAGCTTTTATTCAGAGTACATCCCATCGTATCTCCAGTTGTGCAGACGGTTGCAAATCAAATTGAAAATCTCCATCTTTTTTGCTTTTATACCAGTATTTTGCCACAAACATAATTTCAAACATCATGTATGACAAACTTTCTTTTTCTGGTGAAGTTCCTCAATTATAAGCTTTATCATTCATCTGATTTATGAAGTAAGCAATTCTGGTTTTTCTGAAATTTTTGCCATTAAGAGGGGCTGGCATTGTCAAAGCTTCACCCTCCATTGCTGGTGGTGGACAACAGCTTTGACAATCCCAGACACTCGTGCTGGTGAAACATCAGAAAACTCATCATACAAATGTTGTCTAAAGAACCTGAGACGGAAGCCAACAGGCATTTTGTCAGTTTTGGTTACGTCATTCCGTAGTTCTGAGAGTAAATCACAAAAACTCTGTCTGAAAGCTGATGCATGCCACTTTATTGGCTATCAATTTGAATCAGTGATAGTTGCCATGCTGGCTGCAAGGCTAGAGAGCAGGTGAGGCCATGAGTACAGGGTTTTAAAGAGGAGAGCCGCATGCGATAGTGGGACAAGGAACCACAGCGAGCAGCAGATGAGTTAGAACGCAACATATGACATGCCACAGTGGAGCCAGGTTGTGGACTTGTGGAGGGCACGAGAGAACCAGCATTGAGAGCAGCAGGGCCCAGCACACTGCTGTTTAGCAAGGGTGAAACAATATACTGTGGCTGATGTTCTGAAGGTTTGGGACTGCAGAGCAGGAACTATTACTACTAGATTCATGGTAACATCATTGTCAAGTATTGCTCCTGGAGAATTTATCAGCTATTTTTCATTAAACTCACATTGTCATGTGCTGAAAGGCTCAGGTTTTGTGGAAACTTGTACAGCTTTGGTTAGAAATGTGGCAGTCATAGGATATGCTCTTGAATCGTGTCTTGGTTGTCAAATGTAAAGTATTGAGACTAAAATGAACAGGCATTGTACATCTGCGCTAATACTGTTTTGTACTAAACAGCTATTTCCTTTGTACTTAAAATTACTGTGTGCTTAAAAACGTAAAATGCACAGTCACTAAAGGCCATTGAACTATCTCTTGTACGACTGTATTGGTAGCCCAAAGGTTGTTATTTCTGATATTTCTCAAGTTAAACATTTGGGACTGACATAGACTAATGAACTAGTTTAGTGAAGGAAATTTTGCATATGAGCATACTGGTTGATATGTGAGTGGCTAGAGTCACCTAACTGAATTGTTATTACTCTTATGGTCATCTTTAACATGTTCTTGCAGTATTTTCACATGCATTTTGGAGTAAACTTGTAGCGGTAAAATGGATTATGTCTTGCCTCCAGTCACACTCCTAGGATTAAATGTTATCATTGAATACTTTTAAAACTTTCCACCTGTTATATTGCAGGATTTGAGGGCTTATTCATTGACAATTGTAACCTTATGTCTGATTAAGCATCAGGCAGCTATTTTCCATATCATTTCATGTGAATGGCTGGACTTACATGTAATGGGGTAAGTCATCAGTGATGAGGACATCAGTTACTGCAAGTATTGTTTTCATTTGCTGTGTTGATCAAGACCTAAGTCTGAGGATGTCCTGTTCATTAGTCCTTCAAACTGAAACTCCTAAGCACCAGTCATTGTTTTGGAAAATTGTTGATCTGCTTAGTTTAGTGGCATCTAGAGCTGTGAAGTTATTTTAAAAACCTTCTTCTGAAGTGCTAAAATTGAACACTCGTTCTCAAATTTTCAAAAAGACTTTTACAAACCATACACACCTGCCATAGACTTTGTCAGGCAACAAATAAGCCATTAAGCTTTGGATTGTCTCAGTTCCACAGACTGATTTGTGCCAAGAATGTGTTTCTGTTTATGCTGTATAATACTGTAATAATGAAAAGGAAAAAAGCACTTCTCAAGCAGAAGCAACGCCCAGTTCACTAACCATGCAGGCAGTCTCAGCTTTGTAGGAGCCCCATTCCTCTCTTACACATTACTTGGGCACTTTCTGATTTATTCTGATGCAGCTTGCTTTTATTTCTAGAGTTCAGTGTTCTATTTATTTTAGTTTTCTCCTCCACAGGTTTTAACCTTTTGCTGCTTGCCATATTTGTATTACAAACTTGTGTTTATCTATACTCAAGCCATTTTATTGAGCTTATTATATTCTAAATATACATATAACAATCACACATAATTTTCATTAGATTACTAAACTATGGATAATTTCCTCAGTCACAGCTCTAATTGCAAGTTCACTGAACCTGCACCTTAAAGACATAACTATGCAAAAATTTGGAAGCCATGTGGAAAGTAGTAGTCCATGGTCTATTATTAGAAACACAAATACATGGCTTTCATCACACAAAACAAAGGCAGCACAAATTTGTCATATACCAAACTCTGCGAAGATGTGAAACAGAATAATGCTTTCATACCAAAAACAAAATTTCAGTGTATATATATTATGCTTGGTACAAAAATCTTACAAATCTAGATCATTCCTAACTAATGAGAATCACGTAAATATAGAAATGACGATGTTGTTTAGTAACAAATTGTACTCACAGTATAATACTATTAAAACAATTACTACCAAACATAGCTTTATAAAAATATATCTAAGAATTATGAAGAAATGAAAATTCACTAGAAAAGGCTATAAAATAATGAAGCGATGGAATGGCTGACCGTTACTTATCTTCAAGAGCCAAATTCAAGCACTGCTGATAAACATACACACATAAAAGAGCAGAAGCTAATTCTAGCTTCCAGAACTATTATTACTTCACAAAAACTAGGCATACTGTCACAAGACAGCACAACAACCATCTTGTTTTTCTTTTTTTGTTATTGTGAAGAGTTACTACTAACATATTCAGATTACATTATGAGTGGAAAAAGATATGACACTGGTGTAATACTCTACAGTATTTATTACAAACTGGTTCTCAGCAGTTACACCATCAGCAGGTACAAAGATACAGTAAATATGTGTGGCTGTTAAATTATTGTGGGATCAAAGTATCTGAGTTGTTTTCTCAAGATAACAGTTGTTAATGTTTGAGTTAGAATTAAAATAAGAGAAATTATTTCCATAAAAATGTGATGTAAAACATATTTAGGTTAGATGAAGTATGTGACACATTAAATAATGAACAACATAACAAATTACAACAACTGTTCTGAGAGGAAAAACAGGTTGCACAATATATAGTAAAATTGGTGACATGTTACAAGTGGGTAACTAAACAAGATAACCTAGTCCTTAAAAAGGCCCAATATTACAAACAGTGGGAATTTAAGGAGATGGGACCTGGATAAACTGACTAAACCAGTGGTTGTACAGAGTTTCAGGGAGAGCATAAGGGAAAAATTGACAGGAATGGGGGAAAGAAATACAGTAGAAGAAGAATGGGTAGCTTTGAGGGATGAAGTAGTGAAGGCAGCAGAGGATCAAGTAGGTAAAAAGACGAGGGCTGGTAGAAATCCTTGAGTAACAGAAGAGATACTGAATTTAATTGATGAAAGGAGAAAATATAAAAGTCCAGTATATGAAGCAGGCAAAAAGGAATACAAACATCTCAAAAATGAGATCGACAGGAAGTGCAAAATGGCTAAGCAGGGATGGCTAGAGGACAAATGTAAGGATGTAGAGGTGCATCACTAGGGGTAAGACAGATACTGCCTACAGGAAAATTAAAGAGACCTTTGGAGATAAGAGAACCACTTGTATGAATATCAAGAGCTCAGATGGAAACCCAGTTCTAAGCAAAGAAGGGAAAGTAGAAAGGTGGAAGGAGTATATAGAGGGTCTATACAAGGGCGATGTACTTGAGGACAATATTATGGAAATGTAAGAGGATGTAGATGAAGATGAAATGGAAGATATGATACTGTGTGAAGAGTTTGACAGAGCACTGAAAGACATAAGTCGAAACAAGGCTCCAGAAGTAGACAACATTCCATTAGAACTACTGACAGCCTTGGGAGAGCCAGTACAGACAAAACTCTACCATCTGGTGAGCAAGATGTATGAGACAGGTGAAATACCCTCAGACTTCAAGAAGAATATAATAATTCCAATCCCAAAGAAAGCAGGTGTTGACAGATGTGGAAAATACCGAACTATCAGTTTAATAAGTCACGGCTGCAAAATACTTACGCGAATTCTTTACGGACGAATGGAAAAACTGGTAGAAGCCGACCTCGTGGAAGATCAGTTTGGATTCCATAAAAATATTGGAACATGTGAGGCAATTCTGACCCTACGACTTATCTTTGAAGATAGATTAAGGAAAGTAGTTCATGAAATAATTTCGTGGCTTGTGGAAAATAATTTGATGCTAAATCACAGTAAGACTCAGTTTTTACAGTTTCTAACTCAAAATTCAACAAGAACCGATATTTTGATCAGACAGGATGGGCATATTATAAGCGAGACGGCACAGTTCAAGTTCCTAGGCATTCGGATAGATAGTAAGCTGTTGTGGAAAGCCCATGTTCAGGATCTTGTTCAGAAACTAAATGCTGCTTTATTTATCATTAGAACAGTATCTGAAATAAGTGACAGTTCAACACGAAAAGTAGTCTACTTCGCATATTTTCATACGCTTATGTCATATGGTATTATTTTTTGGGGTAATTCTTCTAATTCAAAAAGGATATTTTTGGCTCAAAAACGGCTGTTCAAGCTATGTGTGGTGTCGACCCCTATTCAATAGTCTGGGAATTCTGATATTGCTCTCACAGTATATATTTTCTTTAATGTCGTTTGTTGTTATCAATGTTAGCTTATTCCCAAGAGTTAGCAGCTTTCACTCAGTTAATACTAGGCAGAAATCAAATCTGCATGTGGAATGCACTTCCTTGACTCTTGGGCAGAAAGGAGTGCAGTATTCTGCGGTATCCATTTTCAATAAGCTACCACAAGAACTCAAAAATCTTAGCAGTAGCCCAAACACTTTTAAATCTAAACTGAAGAGTTTCCTCATGGCTCACTCCTTCTATTCTGTCAAGGAGCTCCTAGAAGAGCTGAAAAATTAAGCAAATTCCAGTGTTACATTGTTGATTTTCTTTATTGAAACTTATGAATTGTCGCCTGAATATGTTTCTTATATTTTATTTCATCTGTTTCTATCATGTTATAATTTCATGTATTGACTCGCTCCATGACCATGGAGACTTCTCCTTAATTTGGTCCCATGGAACAGTAAATAAATAAAGGCAAACCTACACTTCTAGCATTTATAGACTTAGAAAAAGCTTTTGACAATGTTGACTGGAATACTATCTTTCAAATTCTGAAGGTGGCAGGGGTGAAATACAGGGAGCGAAAGGCTATTTACAATTTGTACAGAAAACAGATGGCAGTTATAAGAGTTGAGGAACATGAAAGGGAAGCAGTGGTTGAGAAGGGAGTAAGACAGGGTTGTAGCCTCTCCCCGATGTTATTCAATCTGTATATTGATCAAGCAGTAAAGTAAACAAAAGAAAAATTTGGAGTAGGTATTAAAATCCATGGAGAAGAAATAAAAACTTTGGGGTTCACCGATGACATTGTAATTCTGTCAGAGGCAGCAAAAGACATGGAAGAGCAGTTGAACAGAATGGACAGTGTCTTGAAAGGAGGATATAAGATGAACATCAACAAAAGCAAAACAAGGATCATGGAATGTAGTCGAATTAAGTCGGGTGATGCTGAGGGAATTAGATTAGGAAATGAGACACTTAAAGTAGTAAAGGAGTTTTGCTATTTTGGGAGCAAAATAACTGATGATGATCAAAGTAGAGAGGATATAAAATGTAGATTGGCAATGGCAAGGAAAGCGTTTCTGAAGAAGAGAAATTTGTTAACATCAAGTATAGATTTAAGTGTCAGGAAGTTGTTTCTGAAAGTATTTGTATGGAGTGTAGCCATGTATGGAAGTGAAACATGGACGATAAATAGTTTGGACAAGAAGAGAATAGAAGCTTTCAAAATGTGGTGCTACAGAAGAATGCTGAAGATTAGATGGGTAGATCACATAACTAATGAGGAGGTATTGAACAGAATTGGGGAGAAGAGGAGTTTGTGGCACAACTTGACCAAAAGAAGGGATCGGTTGGTAGGACATGTTCTGAGGCATCAAGGGATCACCAATTTAGTACTGGAGGGCAGCGTGGAGGGTAAAAATCGTAGAGGGATACCAAGAGATGAATACACTAAGCAGATTCAGAAGGATGTAGGCTGCAGTAGGTATTGGGAGATGAAGAAGCTTGCACAGGATAGAGTAGCATGGAGAGCTGCATCAAACCAGTCTCACGACTGAAGACCGCAACAACAACATTACTAACAGCATTATAACAAGGGAGACTAAACAATACATGAAGCACTGTAGTTACACAAAGTACAATTTTCAACAGGGCAAGTGAAACTACAGTACAAGGTCTGGGCAGATGGGCATATATTCATTAATTTCTGTTATTTCTAGGTATTTCATCTTCCTTTCTTTATGAACGACTTTGTGAGTTACCCCTCCCATTTTATTTTCCCTTTTTTCAGTTACTATAGTTTCACTTGCCCTATTAGAAAATTTTACTTTGTGTAATTACAGTTCTTTCGCTTATCTGCTTAGTCTCGCTTGTTATAATGTACATGTTTGTAGTAATGGACCTTTTAAGGACAATATTAGCTCATTTAGTGTGCCTTGTAACATATCACCAAATTTTACTACATATTGTTCAATTTTTCCCCACTCAGAACAGTTGTTGTTTTTAATGTTGTTCATTATTTAATGTATCACATATTTTATATAACCTAAATATTTTACAGTGCATTTTACCTTAATCATCCCTCTTGTTTTAGTCCTAAGTCAAACATTAAAAAATTGTGGTCCTTTGAAACCAACTGAGACATTTTGCAGTTTCACTGTTTTAAAATCTTTGATCCCACTAAAATTACACAGCCACACATATTTCACTTTATATCTGATGATGGCATAACAGCTGAAAACTTGTTTGTTAAATATTAAATATTGTAGAATATTACACCAGTGCTATGTGAATTTTCATTCATAATATTCAAATTATCAGTGATGACTCACTAAAAAGTTGTAACTATTTGTGATACAATTTGTGTATTCTGAGGTCAAAAAAATATAGTAAAAAAAAGATTTATTATTAATAACTTTCTTGTGGAGAAACGAGAAATAGGTTGGAGAAGTTTAGGAAGAACTGACATGTCACTTAGACCCCAGACTGAGAAGGACCCACAGACTGTGAGGAAACAACATCCTGGGAACTCCTTTCTAACCTTCCCCATCCTATTCCTCTTTTATCCCTAGTGAAGGTAATAATAACTCTAAAAGTTAGGATTGGTGTTTTCTGTTTTTTGTGTATTGATTGGCCTAAAGATAAGTTCTAGCCAGCCCTTTCATGCCTATAATTTTATGATTTTTAATGATGTAAGTTTGTGAGTCAGTAGCAAAGGAGTTTTGCTATTTGGGGAGCAAAATAACTGATGATGGTCGAAGTAGAGAGGATATAAAATGTAGACTGGCAATGGCAAGGAAAGCGTTTCTGGAGAAGAGAAATTTGTTAACATCGAGTATAGATTTAAGTCTCAGGAAGTCGTTTCTGAAAGTATTTGTATGGAGTGTAACCATGTATGGAAGTGAAAGGTGGACGATAAATAGTGTAGACAGAAAGAGAATAGAAGCTTTCGAAATGTGGTGCTACAGAGGAATGCTGAAGATTAGATGGGTGGATCACATAACTAATGAGGAGGTATTGAATAGAATTGGGTAGAAAAGGAGTTTGTGGCACAACTTGACTAGAAGAAGGGATTGGTTGATAAGACATGTTCTGAGGCATCAAGGGAGCACAAATTTAGTACTGGAGGGCAGCGTGGAGGGTAAAAATCGTAGAGGGAGACCAAGAGATGAATACACTAAGCAGATTCAGAAGGACGTAGGCTGCAGTAGGTACTGGGAGATGAAGAAGCTTGCACAGGATAGAGTAGCATGGAGAGCTGCATCAAACCAGTCTCAGGACTGAAGACCACAACAACAATAACAAGTTTGTGAGAACCATCTCTCAAGAAGAGAGACACAGGTGTCCTTTATCATCCCTTACTTAATATACACATATGAAATGCTGTAAAGATGTGACAGAATAAAGTAGTGCTCCATTAGAAGCTTAATAATAAAGTCATAAATATTACATTTCAGTTTGCAGAAGATCAAATAATCTTAGCGATCCCTGTTTATAAATAATAGAGATCAATTTGGTCCTCCCATAAGATAGCAAATGATTATAATATGACAATATCTAAATAGATATAACTAAGATAATGGCTCTCCATGATGAGGAACATTTAAGAGCAAAAATTATAATTGATGATAGACAACTAGAACAAATAAATATTTTTAAAATAACAGTGATATGAGGTCTCATATATTACATCCAATGATCAAGAATACAAACTGCAAGAATATCCACAGTTCATAGCTACTATAAATTGCACTCTCCTCAAAAAAGATAGGAAAGAGATGGTACTAAAATTTTATAATGTGCTGGCAGAACCATTTCTGATGTATGGGTCAGGAACTTGACTCTAAATACCAGTCAACAGAGGAGGACTCGATCAGCAGATATGAGGCTCCTCTGACCATTAGCTGGTTACAAACTCATAGATAAGAGAAAGAATGGTGCTATTAGAAAGTAACTGTGTGTCAAAAGGATACATTAGAAAACAGAGGAGTACAGAAAGAAATTGCTTAAACTGTCTTCCTGAAAGTGGAACAGGCAAGGATGCTTAAACCAAAACTGGATATGATGAAGATTTTAAAATAACAATTAAGGTTCATCCACATGCTGCATCTTTCCTTGTGTCCTATTGCAGACACACGAGAAAAAAGGATACACACACCAAATTTTTTGGAAAGACTGCATGTATACACAGGTATTCTCATGCAGGCAGTTGGCCATGGATCCCCTTGTTTGCTTAGGAGCTTGTGCTGCATTTATTGCTATGAAAAGTGATGACAATGTTTTGTTTGCAGATTTCAGATGGTGGTCATAGCAAGATTTTAGATTATGTACTTGGGATGCTACAGCGAGAAGGCCAGCAGTATTCTTTCATTATCTGGTTACTGGTAACATACATACCAGACTAAACAATTTATTTTGCATTACAAAACAGAGCATTTCAGTGATTAATCCTGCAACTTGTAAATACTTAAGGGAGGTTCTTAGTCATTACATGAATCTTATTCAATTTCATTTGTATTTTATTTCATAAAAAATGTTGTTTGTGCAGTTTTAATCATGAAAGAATATTTATAAATTAGTATCCTCAAACTAGACAAATTTGGGAATTTCAGAGATCCCACAACCCATTAGAATTGAAATTGTGTTTTCCAATTTTGTAGTTTTTGCATCACCAATGCCCTTCATTTCTATTTCTAGTAGTTTGTTGAGGAGCTATTCACACCCCATCATTTCTTTTGTTCAGATGTCAGACTCCTCAGTTGTTGTGCTATAAAGTCACCACAGCATGAATATTCATCCACAGCTTTCATACATAGTTTCCATTAATTTCTAGTATATTCTTCTTTGCTTTCCTATTTCAAGATTTTTGGTATACCTACTTTACAGTAATATTATCAGAGGCTTTTTATCCAATACTTGATACTCAGGGTATCACATCTAAAACTGTTGTTCAAATAATTTTTAAAAGCAGCATTCCATATGACTTTTCTTGGTCTGTAGTCATCTATAAATTGAAGTGGGTTTCCTTCAGAGTCAACAGACACTACTGCATACAAACTGCTTCACAGCATGACCTCAACAAACTACACAATGAAACACAAATGAGCCCCAGCTGCCTATCACCTGCCAAAAAGCAATGTGCTTTATGCATGGCCTCCAATTCCAGGAACTTACACATGCACAAATGTGTATGCATAGCTGCACTGTTGGAAATTTATGCGCATGCACAAAATTGAATGGAAAGCAGGCATTGTGTGGACACATCTTTATTACAATGTCACAATGAAGGAAGGAAGGAAGGAAGATCACAATTCTGTATCCCAACAACATCAAGCTAACTGTAGAAAAAGCATGAACTTACACTGGGGAAGGTTGTGACTTTGTAATTTTCAAATGAACCATACCTACATTTGCCTTAAATTATACAGGAAAACTGTGGAAAAACTTAACCTGGATGGCTAGAATGGGATTTGAACCATTGTCCCCATGAATGTGGTCATCTATAAATTGAAGTGGGTTTCCTTTGGAGTCTTATCCATTGCTCAACCTCACTTGGTACTGTATGATCAGAAGAATGGTTTTTGCCTTAAATGATTTAGGGAAACTGTGGAAAACCTTAACCTGGGTGGCTAGAATGGGATTTGAACCACCATCCCCCGAATGTGGGTCTAGTACTTTAACCACTGCTCAGCCTCACTTAGTACTGTAAATTAGGAATATAGTTATGAAGTGCAGTTGCAGAGATATCTGAAGAATATAACCAAATCACTACTTGTCAGTGAGGAGGATGGTAATGCTTTTTCTCTGATGCATATTTTGAGAATACACTGAATTGCATCATGCCAGCTGTCAGTCACAATTTAAACAGTTGCTTTCTTCCATTGTTATTCTCTGTCAATTACCCTAGTTCTGACAATACGTAGAATTGCCTTCTGTCAGATCTGGTGTACATTTCACTCTGTCATTCTTCTGGCGTTTTGGAAGCTCACCCTTACAATGACAAAATCTTTTACTCTACCTGCCACTACAAAAGAATTTAAAATCCAGATGCAATATTCTGTCACATATGGTCATTAATATGTTGACTGGGGAGTCCCATTCTTGTATGTTTACTATAGTGGCAGGTGGTATGAAAGCATGTGGTTAACAGTAGCTGCATGGCCAGGACTTAAATGTATCAGGGCATGACCAGAACTTGCCAAAAATTGTGGGTTTCAAAGTCCACAAAACTATTCAACATAAGGGCATTTAGTCTAGTTATAAGTTTGTGATTTGAAATTCTTTGAAGCCCAGCCACTAGTTGATGAGCCAAAATGGACCAGCAAGTGGAAGGATCAAGACTAGCAGTTGCGGAAGGTCAGAAATAGTCTCACCAGGTAAGATCATACAGCAGTATGAGTCTTGTGTTTCAAGACTCGTGTTCATGAAAAGTGGGACACAAATCCATGTCCAACTATCCCCATCCAAGATTTCCATGTTTCCTCAAATCTATTAACAAAAATGCCAGGGAGTTACTTTTAAAAAGGACTTGACCAGTTTTCTTACCTGTGCATATCCAGTTTGAGTTTGGTATGTATCTAATTACCCCAGTGTCATCAGAATGTTAGATCCCAATCTTCTTCTTTTTCATCTGAGATCCCATAAACATATACATTAGGAACTGGCCATTTAAGTGAGAAAAGAGAATGAAGAAGAGGAACCTGATTATTCATGAGATAGTGATGAATATGAAACATATGATACCCCAGGATATATTAGGTCATTGACATACCCAAATACCCATGAGACTTCATGCAGTATTGCATTAATCCCTAAAATTGATTTGATAGCTAAATTAGCAGAGCAAGTGGAAGTCTTAGAAAGAAAAAAAGAAGAAACCTGATTACAACCACATTTAGGTAGAATTAAAAGATCAGATAACTAAGGCTGAAAAAGTAGGTTAATCCCAAGACTCTGGAAATCAGGAAACTGCACTAAAAACAAAAATTTATAAAGACCAAACCATAGTATCAGAAGGAAATGAGCTCAGTACAGGTAGAAGTACAGTACACTCACAAAGATTTTAAAGATGATGCAAAAAGGCAGTCATAATTGAAAATGTCATGTAAAATATCTTTGAAAACATACAGGAGAATGTGATAGGCAGGCAGCATTTGTAGATAAAGTATGGAAGGACTGTGAACAAATGATTAAGATATGACTGTGCACCAGTGATCAAGGTTCAAACCAAATAGAGCAAACAAGCAACTGATCAATTTAACTGTAAAAATAAAGAAACTTAGGGGAAAATTGAGAACTTACAAAGAAATGAAAAAGTGAGGAGCAGTCCTATCAATTTGATGTATTGTTACCTTTCAGGGGTGGACCAAAAATTCATCCCAGAAAAACATTAATCCTGCAATATTAACAGATGTATCACAAAAGTGGTTGAAAACTTCTTACAAGTAGATAAAATTGGATTGGTAAAACAATGTTTAGCAGAGGATGTTCTATCAAAGTACTAGATGGCTGTGGCAACAGGATATCAAAACATTATGAAACAAGTACTGCTTGTAAAATAAATAAAGAGAGCGGAGAACAAAATCCCAGGATATACATCTAGCTAATTAAAATATTGTGTTGAATAGCAGAATATCTCAATCAATTTATTGGGTACTCAAGCACAGCACATAATCCATAACACAAACTTTCCATAGACATCTGAAGGAGTATCTGTATCAGTGGTAGAGACTTAGAGCATTTCTTAAGCTACGTAAGTGAGGTTGACAGCTGGTATAGAAAGGGGAAGAGCAAGTTTCTAAGAGATAATGAATGCCATATTTGCCACAATAATGAATTACAGATGCAAGGCTCTAAAATGAACCAGGGCAAAGAAGCCGTGAAGACTGAGGAGCAAGAAAGAGAAGGAAAAGACAAAGGAGAGGCTGAGGAGGATTTAAAAGGCGAGATGTATGATAAAAAAAGAAAGAAAGACAAAGAAAGTGACTTAAACAGACAACAGAGACTAAGAAAAAGTTGATAAAAGAGACTATGGAAAAATACAAAGATGACATCTAATAGGAGACCAACACTACGATTGTTAGAACACAGGTAAGTGAAAGTCTGCCCTGCTGCATCTAACTGGCTATTTAAACAATTGCTAGCAGTTCATTAGATGTAAGAATTGGCCATTGCACATGCCAAACGTGTTTCAGACTATTAGCATAGGTCGTTTTGCTAAAAATAAAGACAATTTGAAAGATATGGAAGTAAAAGTTTTTGCAGTCTCTCAGTGTAATAACATAAAAAATAATTTATTCACTTTGGTGCAGATCTGATAAAATACAGTAAGAGATAATGCAGGACAGATAATAATGATGAACATATTTTTAAAAAATTAATTTATGCTGTAATATAATTTAGTGTATCCTGTAGCATACTCAAGATCATCGAGATACCAAGATCTCATAGAAGTCATAACGGATGTCGATGTTCTGATGACATATACAGGAGAACAGATCTGGGGGTGAAGGAGAGGGATTCATAATGAGATTTTCACTCTGCAGTGGAGTGTGTGCTGATATGAAACTTCCTGGCAGATTAAAACTGTGTCCCGGACTGAGACTCAAACTCGGGACCTTTTCCTTTTGCAGGCAAGTGCTCTACTGACTGAGCTACCCAAGCATGACTCGCGACCCGTACTCACAGCTTCAATTCTCCCAGTGCCCTGTCTCCTACCTTCCAAACTTCACAGAAGCTCTTCTGCGAAACTTGCAGAACTAGCACTCCTGGAGGAACGGATATTACGGAGACATGGCTTAGCCACAGCCTGGTGGTGCTTCCAGAACAAGATTTGCACTCTGCAGTGGAGTGTGCCCAGATATGAAACTTCCTGGCAGATTAAAACTGCGTGCTGGACTGAGACTTGAACTTGGGACCTTTGCCTTTCAAAGGCAAGTGCTCTACCAACTGAGCTTCTGTGAAGTTTGGAAGGTGGGAGATGAGGAACTGGGAGAGTTGAAGCTGTGAGGACGGGTCATGAGTCACGCTTGGGTAGCTCAGTCAGTAGAACACTTGCCCATGAAAGGTAAAGGTCCCAAGTTCAACTCTTGGTCCAGCACACAGTTTTAATCTGCCAGTAAGTTGGATATGATTCATGATTAGATCAGAGTATTAGTAGTTCATTTTCAGCACAAAAATCTATATACTGGAACAAATTTTGAGAGAGATGAAAAAATTGAAAACAGAATCAAACAAATGAGAAGATAGCTTAAACAAAAAGTGAAATGTGTAGCCAAATAACTGACAAGGTAGCAGAATCATAAAATAAACTGAGTCATCAGACAGTAGTAATAAATAGTGAATTGATTAGCAAAAAGATGACGAGAGTAGAAACAAATGTGAACTGAGTAGCTAGAAGATGGCAGGATACTAAAAATAAACATGAACTATGTAACTAGAGGATGAGAAGATAGTAGAAATAAATGTGAACTAAATGATCAAATAACAGCTGCAGGTGAAAAGGCAGATGCTTTAAATGAAAGGGCAAATGAACACAGTAGTTGAGTATCTTGTATAGAAACAATGCAGCAATATATGAAACAAAGAGTGACTTTGATAGAAGCTGAACTTAAATGTCAAACTGAAAATGTTAAAAATAAGTGTCCATGAGTGTACACTTTCCCAGCATACGCTTCTTATAAGAGGTTCTTGGGTTGTCGGCCGGGTGGTAGTTGATAGTAACATTTTGAGGAGTGTCATATTGATCGTGTTCCATCTTCTTATTTAATGATGACTTCATTGATGAGTATAACAGTTTTCAAAATGTTGTGGTACCTCAATACTGCCACCCAACTGTAGGCTTTCATCAAGAGTAACAGTGTTTGATTGGAGAGTTTAAAGTAAAAAGTTTAGGAAGTTAACCAGGTTGTAAATGAAAATTATGTCCAATGTAAGATTAGTGTGCCATCCTTGGAGGGAAGTTCAGTAAATATTTAGAAACAACTGTAACAATTGCAGAAAGGAACAATCTCAAAATATTTCTTTAATACTAGCTGTAATGTTTGATCAAATTTGCAAGAGAAAAGTTTTCTTGATGACAAGAATTTACACCCATCAGATTTTATATAACACTGCAAAGACAATTTTATTCCTGAAACAAATGATAATTTGAGAATTAAGTTTGTAAAAAAGATTTCTTCATGGGGAAGCATTGTTCCACGCTAACACAACCTATGGAGAATTTCAAAGGTGATTTCTATTAATGGGCCATCAAAAGAGAGCAAAGGGGAAGGGGGTGGAATGAAAGAGTTTTGAAATAATTGATTAAATTCAACTAAACTTCTTCTGAAGAATGTGGGTAAATTATACAGTGCATTCGAAAATCTAGCAGAGAGAACTATGATTTTGCAAAATCATCATAGGAAGATTGGAAACAATATTTGAGGAATGACAATAATCAGGGGTGAAGACAGTGTGATTACCACAGAAATTATTACCAGAAAGATGACTGTCAAGGGCACTTGTGGCAACAATAAGGAAAGGAATCAAAACATGGATCATGAAGGGAGAAACAGAAATTGGTATGAAAATCATCTACTCCAATTGCAAGACAGGCATGCTATAAGAGAAAATGAGTAGGTAAACTAAGGGTTGCTCCATTGGCAGTCCACAATGTGAGAGCAAAAACAAATTTAACAACACAATTACAGTACAAAAGCTAGAAATACAAACAATTAAGTAAACAGGACTATTGTTAGCCAGGAATTTTGGAAGGGGTTTTGGGAAGATTGGATAACAATTCAGAAAAATGTGGACTCAAAACTTCATTGTGTAATTTAGAACAGGGGAGAGTATTGTATCTCTCACTTTAGGCCCAACAAAATTTATTGTACACCAATAAACTTTTGACAGCAACAGATTAAAATTGTCTTTCAGTGCATGACATCAAAACAGTTATTGATGGAAACTAATATGCAATATTTCCGAATGGAATCTGATGTAAGTACAAGTACTACCTCTTCATTATGCAGATGTGTTGAAATTATAGTACACGTTAAACAAAGTTCCACTTTAGCCTTATGGTGGACACTCATCAGACAAAGCACTATACACTACAAGTCTAGATCAATCCAAATAAATAGCACTGATGGTCACAGTTTACATGTAAAGGCAAAGTTGGATAACAGCAAACTCAGACTGAGTCAGCCGCTGGGTTGCTTTGTATTTGCCCACTATGGTAGTTCATGAGGCTGGCCTGTGAAGCTGTTGGCTTTCACACCACAGGTGTCCTTGTCAGATGAGGGTAATGTTTCACAGTGGTACACCCCTATCTTCCATATGCACATCTGGTGGGCATCACTAGGTCCCTCTCTCCTCGAACTGGCAAGTAGGGTCAGCACCTGTCCTGTAGATGCGAAGGAGAAGCTGAGAGCTGGGTGATGTCATGGCGGGAGACTCCTGAGGGACATCTGGGGCCATCGGTGACAATAGTGTTGGATTTTGAATGTTTTGTGTAAGGACAGAGACTTCTGGGAGCTGAGGAATCCCTCTGGGACATGGCAGGTCCTGTGATTCAGACAGTGGTGAATCCAGACTGACATCCATGGGTGTGGCCCTTGGCTCATGTGTAGGGAGAAACACATAACCATCTTCTGTGACCCAGGGAGAGAGAGAACTACAGGGGGTGGTTGTGATGTTGGACTTACCAGTGAGGGAGGTGGCAAGCATGATGTCACAGCAGTATTTGTTGTGGTGCTGCTGTAGCATCCCACATGCTGTAATCATTGAAACCATTGACACCCTTGGTGTTCTGCCAAAGATCCTCATATTCACCTGAGATTCCATTCATATACACAAGCTCACACTAGGCCACCACACAGACTGGTGTGACTGTGCCTGCTTCGTGTTCCAGTGATGGAAACCAGAGTCCGTTGAGAGTGCACATGGAGGAGCTGTGCCAGGCTTTGATAACTGATGGTTGCAGGCCATTCTGAAGCCAGTTTGAGACTGGACTGAAAGAGGGTATGGTTAATGTTTAATTTCAAGCATGTTCCAGATCTTTTGAAATAGACCACTGTGAAATGGGGAGCTTTGTCACTTAGTGACAACATGCAGGAAGTGGTGTGCCACAATAATCAACCAATGGACCCCAAGAAAGTGCCTGTTAAGTTGGCTTCATCAGCACTGCCCACAAAGAAAATGACCAGGATGATGGGGTCAGCTGATCTGCCTGGCAAACAGCACACTGTCAAACCTCCAACACAACACTGTCATAGTGGCATGCGAGCTGCTTCATAATGAAAATCTCACAGTTTGATCGATGCAGAAGTTGTAGCACTCAATGCTGTGTGGAGGACAGCACCACCACCTGGCACCATTCAACATATACTGAAAGAGGCAATACATATTACCAAACATGAAGTTGATGCTGTCATTGGGGAGGGGAGGGGGGGGGGGCGGTGACATCAGAAACACCAAAGGCCAGTCAGTCTGCACCAAAGAAGTTGGTAGGCCAACCTGACTGGACAGATTGCAGGGCCAGCTGAAGATCAGGCCTACATTATGTTAGATGGTTTTATGAACAACAGTGACCAGAATCTGAAAATACTGGGAATGACTCAAGAACCTGTATGACAGGCCAACCGGCTGGGGTTGTGGCAGCAAACCACCAGAGAGTAAACATGTGGACAACAACAACAAGTGAATGACTAACAATGGAGACAGCATGACAGAATAACTGGTCCAGCATGTAACCAAGATCAAAACATGAGACGTAGCGGATTTGGAATGAAGACAACAATGTGTAGCAATATCAACACAACAATGCTGAGAAACCACAACTGACTGCAGAGCTGCTGTGCTGCTGGCTTTAAAGGGCCACCGCAAGCACTCATAGGCTGGCGTGGTGGGCATGTCCTCATGGCAGCACCTGCAGCAGCAACAGCAGCAATCACATATTGCAGTAGTGCCTTCTGGGGGGCTTTCAAACTCACCAGGCAGGTAGGCAAGATCCCTACCATCTGACATGGGTGTGTAGAGCTTGAAGAGCCAAAAACAATGCTTGGGATGGAGAATTGGCAGCATGGAAAGAGGCCCAGCACTGAAGCCCATCAGCTGGAGGTATGAACCCAGGAAATCTGGAAATGCACTGGGGTATGATGGTGGGGGGTGACAACTGTCACAGAGGCTGAGGCTGCAGTGAAGACTCCACCTCCATGCCTGTATCAACAGGAGCCCCGTCTGGTGCCCTAGACTGTAAGTTGTACTCATGCACATTGGGGTTTGGCAAAGGTGGGCATTCAAGGTCCAATAGCACCACCGACAGTGTTGCAGTCAGTAGGCACAGACAGCATTGATTGGCATGATGGTGTTCAAAGACCCTCAGAGTGTCAACTGCCATAAGGCATCACCCATGGCTGGCAATCACTGTAGCAACATCCATAAGGGTTTCGCCTTGTACAAGGATGCCCATACAGCTAACCCCAGCAGGTAGGACCCAGCACCTCCTTGGGCTGTGAAACCAGGAGAGGGAAGAGAGTACGCAGCTGCTACCTATGGAGAACTGCACTACAGTTGTGGACAAGGGCAGTCCTGTAGGTGCTCAAAAGCATTCTGAGTGCAGCAGTGGTGGTGGTGGTGGTGGGATTGCCCACTGCCTTTAACATTTGCTGCTTGAATATCTGCACTATATGTCCCACTTCACCATTGAAGGATGAGTGAAATGGTGGACTAAACAGGTGCTAGATGTTGATAGTGTTGACAGTTCAAAAGCTGTCACTGTGAATTGGGGCTCACTGTCCAACATGATGGTGTGGGGAAGCCCTTCAATGGCTAAAGTCTAGACCAGGGCATTGAGGGTGACATCATACCCCAACACACATAATGCAGGAGTTGCAAAACCTGCGGGTGCAGAGTAGACGGAACATAGGATAACAACACAATGACCAAGCAGGGTGGCGCAGTGGTTAGACACTGGACTTGCATTCGGGAGGATGACGGTTCAATCCCGCATCCGGCCATCCTGATTTAGGTTTTCTGTGATTTCCCTCAATCACTCCAGGCAAATGCTGGGATGGATCCCCTGAAATGACACGGCTGACTTCCTTCCCCATCCTTCCCTAATCTGATGAGACCGATGACCTCGCTGTCTGGTCTCCTTCCCCAAACAACCCAACTCCAACCCTATACAGACAGACAGAACAACACAATGAGTATTCACATCTGCTTCAAGCAGGGGACATCAGAGATGATGGGAGAGTTCCAGAGCAGTGAACTTCAAAAATTAAGGTGGCCACCCATGGAGTCACACCACAAGATGGAGTCGTGGTGCATGTCGGCAGCAAAGTGAGTAGCTGTAATGGGAAACCCTTCCAAGACATTCTGTTGTTCCACATCGATGTGGAAATAGGAAATTTTCTGTTGGTCAAATGCTGAAGCAGGCATCAAGAAGAGAGGTATTTTATTTGGTGGTATAACTGTAGGAGCTGAGGTAAAGTGCTCAGAACTGAAGCCATTGTGCCATCCACTCCAGAAGCTGAGAGTGGGACTCAAAGAGTGATTTGCAAGTAGTTCTCCTCAGCAGGTGCCAGTGTCTTTCAGACAAAGGCAATCAGTTGCTCAGTACCATCATTGTTTCTATGCACCAGCACTGCACCAGTACCACAAGGAGAAGCACGAGTGCCCAAAACCAGTGGACATAATGGAGCAAATGGCATAAGGAAGAGTGCTGAGTGCAGCAGATACTTCAGCTACATGACAGTGTGCTCACAGGCAGCCATCCACCTGAACCAAATGCCCTTCTTTCACAGCCATTTGAGTGGATGCATAATTTGGGCCACTTGTGGAAGAAACTTACAATAATAATTCAGCTTCCCCAAAAAAGCCTGCCGTTCCTGTGAGTTTTGGGGCAGGGTAGAGCATCAGTGGTAGAAATGTTGTTATCAGCAGACTGGACCCTTCTTTGTTGATCAAGTGGCTGAGATATTCCACTTGCTCCTGAAAGCACTGGCCTTTATGTAATCAACATTTAAGCCATGCATCATGCAACTAAAGAGGGTATAAAGGTTGCTGGGGTTGTCCTGATGAGTATTTCCTCTGACAGTAAAGTCATTGAGGTAGTACATGCAGAGATGGACATAGTTAACTGTTTCAGATATATCCAGAAAATTACCAGACGAGATCCCAGAGGGCAAGTGCTTGTATTTGTATATGCCAAAAGGAGTGCTGATGACCATAATGTGTTATGATTGCTTATTTAGTGGGATCTGCAAATACACATCGGCAAGGTCCATCTTAGAAAAACATTCATCCCTGACAGGCTTCATGAGGAAAATCTCCGTATGTGGAATGGGGTAAGTTCCCACTTGTGCCTGGGCATTGCTTGTCAATTTAAAATCTCCATTTAGCTGGAGGGAGCCACTGGGTTTCTTAACCACCCCAGGCGTGTGGCCCAAGCACTGATTTTAACAGCTCCAATTATCCCATCTTTGTTGAGGTAATTGAGTTCTTGCTTAGTGGCCATCTGAAAGGAGACAGGAATAGGATACACCCAACAGAAATGGGGCACTGTGCGGACGTAAGGCAATATGAGCCTGAAACTCTGTGGTGCACCCTAGGCCAGATTTCAATAGAGGCACAAAGGCAGTTCAGAGGTCATCAAGACCTGGTTGGTTGGTTGGTTTGTGGGATTAAAGGGACCAGACTGCGACGATCATCAGTCCCTTTTTCCAAAAAAAATTAAAACCACCCAAAGAGAATAAAAACGAACAGCAGGAAAGACGGCAGACGACACAGGACAAGAAATACTCCGACAAAGAACAGACAAAACAAATTAAAATCACACTGAGTGTGACGGTGGTTGGCCGACCATAGAGAAAAAAGGGAAAAGTCAACCACCGATAAACGCATTAAAAAAGCAGACTAAAATCGTAGGCCATAGGTCAGAATCAACACAAAAAACACACACATTTACATTAAGCGATAAAATCCCCCTGCCCGAATAAAACGCAAAACTAAGTCCGCTATGGCAGAGTCGTCAGTTAAAAGCACAGGGAGCATATCAGGCAGCGCAAAAGTCTGCCTGAGCACAGTTAAAAGGGCGCACTCCAACAGAATATGGACCACCGTCAAGGATGCCCCACAACGACAAAGAGGTGGATCCTCACGACACAGTAAATAACTGTGTGTCAGTTATGTGTGGCCAATGCAGAGCCGACGAAGGATGACTGAGTCCCTGCGGGTGGCTCGCATGTATGACCACCAAACAGTCGTCGTCTCCTTGATACAACGGAGTTTGTTTGGCACGGGCAGGTTGCGCCATTCAGCGTCCCAGAAATCGAAAACTTTGCGGCGTAATAGTGCCCGCAAATCAGTCGCCGGGAGGCCAATCTCCAGAGGTGGTTTACTGGTGGCCTCTTTCGCCAGGCGGTCAACATTCTCATTGCCGGGTATCCCAACATGGCCTGGGGTCCACACAAAGACCACAGAGCGGCCGTGACGTGCAAGAGTATGCAGGGACTCATGGATAGCCATCACCAGACGAGAACGAGGAAAACACTGGTCGAGAGCTCGTAAATCGCTCAGGGAATCGCTACAGATAATGAAGGACTCACCTGAGCAGGAGCGGATATACTCTAGGGCTCGAATGATGGCGACCAGCTCAGCAGTGTAAACGCTGCAGCCAGCCAGCAAGGAACGTTGTTCGGAATGGTCCCCTAGAGTTAGTGCATAACCGACTCGACCAGCAACCATCGAGCTGTCAGTGTAAACAATGCCAGAGCCCTGATATGTGGCCAGGATGGAATAAAAGCAGCGGCGGAAGGCCTCTGGAGGGACTGAGTCCTTCGGGCCCTGTGCCAAGTCGAGCCGAAGGCAAGGGTGAGGCACACACCACAGGGGTGTACGCAGAGGTGCCCGGAAAGGAGGTGGAACAGGGAAAAACCCAAGCCCGGAGAGAAGCTCCTTGACGCGTACGGCGATTGGACAACCCGATCAGGGCCGACGAACTGGCAGATGGACGACTGAGTGCGGGAACAGGACACAGTAATTTGGATGCCCGGGCAAGTTAAAACATGGGCAGCATAAGCAGCCAGTAATTGTTGGCATTGTAACCGCAGTGGAGGGACACCTGCCTCCACAAGTATGCTGTCCACAGGGCTGGTGCGGAAGGCACCAGTGACAAGTCGGATCCCGCTGTGTAGTATTGGGTCCAGCACCCGCAACGCAGATGGGGATGCTGAGCCATAAGCCAGGCTCCCATAATCCAGACAAGACTGGATTAAAGCCTGGTAGAGCCGTAGGAGAGTAGATCGGTCGGCTCCCCACCTGGTGTGGCTCAGGCATAGCAGAGCATTCAAATGCCGCCAACACATCTGTTTAAGCTGCCGAATATGAGGCAGCCAAGTCAGCCGGGCATCAAAAACTACACCCAAAAACCTGTGGGTCTCCACCACAGCAAGGAGTTTGTCGGCAAGATAAAGTCGCGGCTCAGGATGGACTGTTCGGCGCCGGCAGAAATGCATAACACGGGTCTTGGCAGCCGAAAACTGAAAACCGTGCGCTACAGCCCAAGACTGCGCCTTGCGGATAGCGCCCTGGAGCTGACGTTCAACAGCTGCAATGCCAGTAGAGCTGTAGTAAAGGCAGAAGTCGTCAGCATACAGGGAAGCAGAGACAGAATTTCCCACGGCCGCAGCGATCCCGTTAATGAAGGGCTTCACAACATACGTGCTCGCGGAGCAAGCTGTGAGCAGCAAGGCACGAGCACAGCGCAGCGCTAGCACGCTACCCCCACTACCGGACCAGAGCGGAGAGTGGGGAGAGTCACGTGAGGCTCACAACAGCTGCCGCCAGTCAATGTAAATTCGCGGCCACCTGCAGGGAAATAACTCACGAATTATTACTGCGACAAATGAAACAAATAAAGGAGAATGTACACGTGCCACATAATTTTATTAGTGTATGCCTCCACATTCGTATTAATTTGTGAACTGTTACACAATAAAAGGAGTCACTGAAGTGTGGCATTCTCGGTTATCTTGTACTTTTTGCCATTTACAATTGCGTCTATGTTCGGAGTAATTGTTCTTGTGCATTGTAGGCGCAGCGTGCAGTTTAAATTTCGATCAGACAATGCGTTTCTCAGGCGCGTCTTGTTACATTTCATTGCGGAGAACAGTTGTTCACAAACATACGTGGAACCGAACACTGATATTATTGTAGCCGCCAATTTGTGCAAACGAGGAAATCTATCCTGAGGGAAGTGCCTGTAGAATTCCAAAATGTTTTTCTTGTTCCGAAATTTGTCTCTGTATTCTCTGTCACACTGCAGGTTAATAATTTATAGTTGCAGCTCAGGACGAATCTCTTCAATATTCGCTGAATATGGAGAGGAGAACAGATCAAAATCACTGTCTAGTGCTGTCAGATCTTGAAAGTGTTGATCAAATTCTTCCTTAAGGGCAACTAAACTATGTGAATAAAGTTCAGTCTTCGTGAACATCTTGCATGTATGATAATTTAGGAAAATGAGCTAGATTTCCTGTTTCCAGCTGACTCACCCGAAGTGTCAATTTCACTTTAAAAGCTCGTATTCCATCTATGAAATGAGTAATTAGCAGATCTTTACCTTGTAGTGAAATGTTCAAAGCATTCAGATGGCTAGTTAAATCTGCTAAGAACGCGAGATCACATTTCCATGAAGGCTCTTTCAATTCAGGAACACAGATGTTATTTATTTCCATGAACATATTTATCTCATCTAATAGGGAAAAAAATCGATTTAATAATTCGTCACGACTAAGCCAGCAGACCTCGCTGTAATAAGGCAGGCTACCATACTGGCTTTCTACATCCTCAAGAAAGCTTTTAAATTGCCTGTGTTGTAGCCCATGCTTCCTTATATAATTGGTTGTACGAACAACAACACTCATCACGTTTTTTAGAGTGATACTCTTTGCACGTAAGTTTTCCTGGTGGATCACACAGTGAAAGCCCCTTGTTTCATTTGGCACGGTCAGTTTTTGCATTTTCTCCTTCAACAGCGCAACGAAACCTGATTTTTTTCCCTGTCATCGCTGGTGCACCGTCTGTATACACTGAAACTAAAGAATTCCACGACAATCCTATATTTTCAACACTTTCTTCAACACTACTTAAAATATCACCTCTGGTTGTAGTGTTCTTCATGGCTATTACATCGAGGAGCTCCTCCCTCACCTGAAGATCTCTATTAACACCTCTAATAAATATGGCAAGCAGCGCTGTTCCAGTGATATCAACACTTTCATCCGGAGCTAGAGAATACGCCATAAAATCTTTACAGATTTTTGCAAGCTGGCTCTGGACGTCGTCTGCTGTGTCCTGTGTGCAACGCATAATGGTCATGTTAGATAATGGCACAATCCGAAACTGTTCAACTTGAGATGGACACAAATGTTCCGCTGCAACTACCAAACATTCTTTTATTATATCGCCATCAGTGAAGGGGCGCAGGGATTTTGCTAAAAGCAAAGCAATTTTGTAACTTGTAACTCACTCTGAGAGCTGCCTCAGTTGATTTTTCTTCGTCGTCCAGATCTTCTTCGGATAGCTTCCTTTTAAGTTTAATAACTTCCTGTGTACGATCTGGTCCATCACATTTTCCACTTCCCTAGTCTTTCGCGTGGTACGACATAATTATGTCGCTGCAAATTAAATTTCCTAAAAGAATTCAGCGTTTTGTGACATACTAAACATTTTGCAACACCGTCTTTTTCTGTAAACAGATTCCTCCCAATGGGGGTTGAACTGCGAAAGCATGGTTGGGGTTACACAACGGCGACTTGACATGATTCTTAACTAGCGAAGTGACTGTTAGAGCTGATCATAGTACTTTAAACATTACACAGTCGGCGCGAATTCAATAGGCACGCTGCGGACCTATTCAAACGTGCGCGCGCATTTCCCCTCCCTCCCTAATCGGCGACCTTGCACCTGCTCGCGAGCACGTGCCCGAGCAGACGCGAGTACTCGCGCTCAAAACCGGCCAGTTGTTAAGCCCTGCGTTAATGGCTATTAAAAATAGGCAGACACTTAAAACAGAACCCTGTGGCACGCCGTTCTCCTGGACGTGGGAGGAACTATATGAGGCTGCGACTTGCATGCGGAAGGTGCGATACGACAGAAAATTGTGGATAAAGATCGGCAGAGGGCCCCGAAGACCCCATCCATGAAGCGTAGAAAGGATGTGATGACGCCATGTCGTATCGTATGCCTTCCGCATGTCGAAAAAGACAGTGACCAGGTGCTGACGGCTGGCAAAAGCAGTACGGATGGCCGACTCCAGGCTCACCAGATTGTCGGTGGCAGAGTGGCCTTTACGGAACCCACCCTGAGATGGAGCCAGAAGGCCCCGTGACTCCAGTACCCAATTCAAGCGCTGGCTCACCATCCGTTCAAGCAACTTGCAAAGAACGTTGGTGAGGCTAATGGGACGGTAGCTGTCCACCTCCAAAGGGTTCTTGTCCGGTTTTAGAATGGGGATAACAATACTTTCCCACCATTGCGACAGAAACTCACCCTCGACCCAAATACGGTTGTAAAGGTCGAGGAGCCATCGCTGGCAGTCCACTGAAAGGTGTTTCAGCGTCTGACAGTGGATGCCATCTGGCCCAGGAGCGGTATCAGGGCAAGCAGCTAGGGCACTGCGAAATTCCCACTCACTGAATGGAACATTGTAAGATTCTGGATGGTGAGTGCGAAATGAAAGGCTCCGACGCTCCATCCGCTCTTTAATGGAGCGGAAGGCCAGGGGGTAATTCACAGAAGCGGAAGTCATAGCAAAATGTTCTGCCAAGCAGTTTGCAATGACGCCGGAGTCAGTACAAACTGCTCCATTCAGTGAGAGCGCAGGGACGCTGACAGGGGTCCGATAGCCGTAGACGCATCGAATCTTGGCCCAGACCTGCGATGGAGTGACCTGGAGGCCAATGGTGGACACATACCGCTCCCAGCACTCCTGCTTGCCTTGGCGGATAAGGAGGCGGGCTCACGCACGCAGCCGTTTGAAGGCGATAAGGTGGTCTATGGATGGATGTCGCTTGTGACGCTGTAGCGCCCGCCGGCGATCTTTAATCGCTTCGGTGATCTCAGGCGACCACCAAGGCACAGTCCGCCGCCGAGGGGACCCAGAAGAACGGGGATTGGCAGATTCGGCGGCAGTAACGATGCTGGTGGTGACCGATTGAACCACCACATCAATGTCATCATTAGAGAGAGGCCCAATAGCGGCAATGGAGGAGAACAAGTCCCAGTCAGCCTTATTCATTGCCCACCTGCAAGGGCGCCCAGAAGACTGACGCTGTGGCAGTGACAGAAAGATCGGAAAGTGGTCACTACCACACAGGTTGTCATGCACTCTCCATTGGACAGACGGTAAGAGGCTAGGACTGCAGATCGAAAGGTCAATGGCGGAGTACGTGCCATGCGCCACACTGAAGTGTGTGAAGGAACCATCATTTAACAGTGAAAGATCGAGCTGTGCCAATAAATGCTCAATGGTGGCACCTCGACCTGTCGCCACTGACCCACCCCACAGAGGGTTATGGGCGTTGAAGTCGCCCAGTAATAAGAAAGGTGGCGGCAATTGGGCTATCAGCGCAGCCAGGACATGCTGTGTGACATCACCATCCGGTGGAAGGTAAAGACTACAGACGGTAACAGCCTGTGGTGCCCACACCTGAACAGCGACAGCCTCTAAAGCTGTTTGTGGAGGGATAGACTCGCTGTGAAGAGAGTTAAGGACATATTTGTAGGCGCCACCAGACATCCTTTCATAAGCTGCCCGGTTCTTATAATAACCCCGAAAGCCACGGAGGGCTGGGGTGCGCATTGCTGGAAACCAAGTTTCCTGAAGTGCAATGCAGAAGAAAGGGTGAAGGCTGATGAGTTGTCGGAGCTCGGCTAGATTGTGGAAAAAACCGCTGCAGTTCCACTGGAGTATGAAATTGTCCATGGCTGAGAAGGCGTGAAGGGACTAGGAAGACAATTTACACCGCTTGTTCACCCGCTGCCTCCGATTCAGAACCCGCACGAGTGACATCCATGGCATCTGAGGGACCGGCGAGATCCAGGTCTTCAGCAGACGCCAAAATCTCGACTTCGTCCTCAGACACTGAGCTTGTTGGTAGCGGTGGGACGGGTGCCACCACAATGTCTGGATTCTTGGGAACCTTTTTCTTTTTCAGCTTACTTCGCTCTGCCTTCGGTTGTTCAGGCTGGGAGAGCTTCACTGGGTCAGTCTCAGGGACGGACGACGACCGTGAGGCCCTACGACCAGGGACCGGTTGTTGCATGAGCCACTTGCGGCTGTCTGCTTTTGTACCGGTCGGAACTTGCGAAGGGAGGTCCCCAAGGGACCCCTTCCTGGCAACAGGAGCCGAAGAAGTCTTACGCTTCTCCGGCTGGGAAGGGGGAACTGGTGTTCCCGATGGTTGGATGGGCATTGCTCCTGAAGTAGATGGAGCAGGAGCAACAGGGAGTGTAGTGCCCCCCACCATCAAGGGGGCAGGTGTGGTTCTGTGGCTCTGAGAGCTAACGTTGTGTGGCGCAGCTATAGGAACTGTAACAGGAGCGACAGTGGCAGCATAAGTGGATGTCATACATACTGGATGCAGTCGTTCAAACTTACGCTTAGCCTCAGTGTAGGTCAGCCTATCCAGGGTCTTGTATTCCATTATTTTCCGCTCCTTCTGGAGAATCTTACAGTCCGGCGAGCAAGGGGGATGGTGCTCCCCGCATTTGACACAGATGGGAGGCAGGGCACATGGAGTATCAGGATGGGATGGTCGACCACAATCGCGACATATGAGGCTGGAAGCACAGCGAGAAGACATATGGCCGAACTTCCAACACTTGAAGCATCGCATCGGGGGAGGGATATAGGGCTTGACATCACAACGGTATACCATCACCTTGACCTTTTCAGGTAACGTGTCACCCTTGAAGGCCAAGATGAAGGCACTGGTGGCAACTTGGTGATCCCTCGGACCCCGGTGGACGTGCCAGACGAAATGGACCCCTCGTCACTCTAAGTTGGCATGCAGCTCGTCATCGGACTGTAAAAGGAGAGCTCGGTGAAAAACAATTCCCTGGATCATATTTAAGCTTTTATGTGGGGTGATAGTAACAGAAACATCCCCCAGCTTCGTACAAGCGAGCAAGGCTCGTGACTGGGCAGAGGATGCTGTTTTTATTAAGACTGACCCTGACCGCATTTTGGACAAGCTCTCCACCTCCCCGAACTTGTCCTCTAAATGTTCGACAAAGAACTGAGGCTTCACAGACACAAATGATTCCCCGTCATCTCTGGTACAGACGAGATACCGGGGCGAATATCTTTTGCTCTCATTCCTAGCCTTTCATTCCTCCCATGGTGTGGCCAGGGAGGGGAACGATTTGGGGTCATACACATTAGCCTTAAAGTGAGCTTTGGAACACTTAGAGACCGCTGACGGCTGGCCACCAGCGAGAGATGATGTACCACGCTTCATTGCGGGTCGTCCGCCCTGATGCCACCTACTCCGACCAAGGGCCCTCCCCACGGGCACCACCCAGCCACAGCAAAGGCCACCTGGCAGGATGGCCATTGCCGGGAGTCCCGATGCCCCAGGGAGATGGGCATCTACTCCTTGGCATACGTGGGGAGTTAACGGCGCAGGCATCAGTAGAGTGATCCCTGTGTTGTCAGGGGGCTACAACCAAGAGGGTACATGGCAGCCCCACCACAATGGACTGGCTACCGTGCTGGATGTTAGGTAACATGTGGTCCATGGTCGCCGTCAGTGCAGAAAGAGGCACTGCACAGTGCAAGGTGTAATCCTCACGCAGGGACGTAGTCATGCCCAGGAGATGGAGAGCGGGCAGGACTGCAATTCAACGGCGAATAAGCTGGCGAAAGGTCTGATCGCAAGATGGACACAATGCACCAAGTAAGGCGCCTTTCCCCAGTTGGCTCGCTCTTCGGAAAATTTTGAGAGATGGAGGTCAGTCCGAACAGGGGACCATCACATTAAGGCCGAAAAGTTTTAGACTCCTTTTAGTCACCTCTTATGACAGGCAGGAATACCGCGGGACTATTCTAACCCCCGAACCCGCAGGGGGTATCAAGATCTGGAAGGTAACCGTTTCTGAGATGATCTGAACCTCATCAGTGATGGAGAACCCAAACAGTGACAAAACATCCACATCAAAAATAATGTCACCTGAGTGAATACCAGCAGAAAACAGAGCTACGAGTCTTATGACCTTTTTGCATGATTGAATTGACCCCAGAGTGGAACTGAACTGTCACTGTGTGTACAGAAGGGTGGAGTCAATACAGGGAAACCAAATGAGAATACATTTAGAGGCTAAAGAAGGAAATGGTAGTGCCTGTGTCCACCTGGGAATGGACATCTTGGTTCACAGTTGTGAGGGTGATAAACAACTTAGTGGCAGAAGCATTACCTTGAGAGACAAGTGCCTGAAGTTCACAAACCATTCCTTGATGCATGCAGGGCATGGTCCCCAAACTGTCCTGTCACTTGATGATAAGACGATTTGGAGGTGCCCATCTTTCCCACAATGGGTGGAGTGTGTCCAGCAATCCCGATAGTCTGCAGGAAAAAATGCCATGAAGCAGTCAGGACACAATGGGAGACCCTGTTACTTATTCTGATGGTGTGTGACAGGCTACTCAGAGGCCAATCACATCTGAAATCAAAGAATCATGACTTCATCATCAGAAAAAAGGCTTATAAGAATTCCACCCAAGAGGTGGTGGCTGGACCCCACTACTTGGGCTCAAACCATGAGGCATACATTTGCTACCTGCACAATCTCAAAAGAGTGTGCAATTTTTAAAATATTGTATAAGGAAGAGTTGTCTACTTTGAGGCCTGCAGTGCATGCTATCGGATCTAGAGACATTAAGAACACTATATCTCAGATCAAAGAATCTACTCATGAAGTTTTGCAAGCTGAGTTTTGTACAGGTGGAACTGCAATGTCAACTCAATCCTTGGAAATCCGTCAACAACAAGTTGCATGACTGACCAGGCAGCTTGTGGTATTGATGGAACTTAAGGCACAATGTGACCACATGGAATCACTATTAATAATAATTTGACAGCAATGAACACATCTGCTTGAACGTAAGCACAATAGCTATTGAAAGAGGAGCCAACTTCTTGAGTAAGAAAAAAGTCTCCAGGGATGCCCAAGAAATGAAGAACAATAATTGGAGTGTGTCATCTGAACCCCAAAAATTGTTGAAGTGCTGCAAATACGTGTCCCAATCCTCTTTGGCATTGATAAATGGGAGGAAGATGGGTGAGATGATAAATGGGATGAAGATGGGTGAGAGGCTCTCTGTCTGTGAACTGAATTCAGCCTGGATGGGTTGGGAACCCTGAACCTGTAAGCGATCTCACAAACGCTAAATTTCCTGATGGAACAATAAAGTATGTCATTGAAACTGCTGTTGGAACTGCTGCTGCAGGAACAGCTGCTACTGTTTCTCTTCCATGAGTTGCATGAGCTTTGTGTCCAAGGGACACTGCTAGCCTTTTATCTTTTTTTGTTTTGTTTGAGACAAGCTCCGGTTCAATTAGTAAGCCAGTCAGTCAGGCGCCAGATGTCTCCTGTTAGATATTACCAGAGTATCAATTTACATATTTAGCTTTTCCTGTGTTTTCCTAGTAGTATATTTCTTAAATTTCATGCATTTTTTTCTATTTAAGAGGCTACATCTCACATTTTAACTGTAAGCATAAATTCAGGCAGTCTGTAGTGCAGTTTTCATTTCCTCTGAACAGCCAGCTACATATCTCATTAAGGCATCAGTGTCCATTAGTGAGACTTCAGGAGTGTAGCAAGTTGCATAACTAGGTTTCTGTTTGTTTTTATAGTTTACTTCTTCAGTTAGTCTTGCTAGCATGCATATGATGCATGCATGCTGTGTACGGATGCAGGAGGAGCAGGCTGCAGTTTTTGAACAGCTGAATGCACTTTTGACTGTGGTTTTCAGAATTCTGACACCTCAGATGTCGCTTGTATCACTCATGAGCTCTGCTGCCGAGGCACCTTCTAGTGTACCTGACGTGGTGGACCTGCACTCACAGTAGGGTGAGTGGTGGGTGGCAACATGTTCATGTCACTCGATGTGTGGCCTTGCCTATTTGCTCTACGAGTGAACAGGTGACCATTCCCTCACTAGGGTCTCAGCACACACTTGTGGGTAGGGTAATTATTGGGAGCTCCAACATTAGGTATGTTATGGGGGCCCTTACAAAGATAGCATTCAGTGCTGAAAAGGAAGCCAATGTGCACTTGGTATGTCTGCTGGTGCTGGAAGGAGGGTGGGAGGGGTCTCATGCAGGATGCAGCTGTTTGCAAGTTGTGGCTCACGGCAGCACCAATAATACCTGTCACGTAGTTTCTGAGGCCATCCTCAGTTCATACAGGTGGTTGGTGGAGGTAGTGAAGGCTGCTGGCGTTGTGTGCAGGGTGCAAGCAGAGCTTACAATTTGCAGTGCTGTTCCTAGAGTTGATAGGGGCCCTTCAGCTTGGAGCCAAGTGGAGGGTCTAAACCAGAGGCTTCATCAGCTCTGTGACAGTCTTGGCTGCAGACTTCTAGACCTGCATTATCAGGTGGGGATTTGTAGGTCTCTCCTTGACAGGTATGTCTGGCTACACAAAGGAAGCAGCTATGTGGGTGGCACAGTACTTTGGAGTGCACATGAGACATTTTTAGCCTAGATGGTAGTTTGAGGTGCTCTGATGACCACCATCAGTCAATATGCAGAGAGGTAAATCATATTGTATTAGGAATAAAGACAGTTCAACTGTCACAATTTCATCAGTAAATTGTGGAAGTATTTGTAACAAGGTTCCCAAATGTACTGCCCTCCAGGAAAGTTCTCACACTCACGTTATTCTTTGGACCAAGAGCTGGCTGAAAACCAAAGTGGAAAGCTCTGACATGTTTAGCGAGTCATGGAACCTATATTGGAAAGATATATTAGATACTACAGGAGGGCGTGTTCACTGCAGTTGGCAAAAATTTGGTCTCTATTAAGGTTGAAGTTGAGTGTGACAGTGAAGTTATCCAGTCTCATATAACAGCTCTAGATGCAACATAATTAATTGTTGGATGTTTTTACCAGTCACTTGATTCTTATGTGACTGTTCTATTGCCAGTCAAAGAAAGTCTATGGTCAGTAGCGCATAAATACCTAGATCATGCAATATTAGTTGGAGGTGACTTCTACCAAATGTACACTGGGATGTCTGTGGGTTCATTCAGGGGATACAGACTGATAGTCATGTGAAGTACTTTTGAACATGTTTTCTGAAAACTGTCTTGAGCTGTTAGTTCAGCAGTCCACATGCAATGGAAATATCTTAGATCTTGTAGCTACAAATAGGCCGGACCTTATCGACAGCATCAGTATGGAGATGGGGATTAGTGATCATGGTGTCATTATAGCAACTATGGTTACAAACGTTAATGAAGCAGTCAAGAAGGGTAGGAGAGTGTTTCTGCTAGAAAGAGCAGATAAGCAATTTTTAGCATCTCACTTAAACTGTGAACTGACATCATTAGTTCCAGTAAGATGGACATAGAGGAATTATGGGCAAAGTTTAAGCAGGTTGTGGAGAACTATGTGACCAATAACTGGATTTACGACAAAAAAGACCTATCATGTTTTAACAGTGAAATTCAGGAAATGCTAAGGAAGCAGAGGCTGTTGTACTATTGGTTCAAAAGAGAATACACAAACGATGATAGGCAAAGATCTACGTGTGAAGCATAAGTAGTAACCTATTTCTGACAATCGATCCCTACAAGTGTCTGTGACATCAGCGACTAATAGATTTGACTACTAGTCTGCATACAACAGGAAAAGTCATTGTATCACACCACTAGAGGTACACACAGTCACAGGTGACACACCATATATACGATTATTGAAAGGATACCCCGAGATCACACGGCAATCGCCTACTCTCCCACCAGTCAAGCATACAACCGCCCACCACATTTTGAACACACCAGGGCCGCCAACTCATGCTCGGCCTAGACGTTTAACGGCCGAAAAGCTAACAGTGGAAAAGCAGGAATTTCGCAGCATGCTGTCACAAGGTATCTCCAGAGTTTCTAGTAGCAGCTGGGCATCCCCAATTCACATCGTGCCTAAGAAGAAGAATGGATGGTGCCCCTGTGGTTACTATTGCCGCCTCAATGCAAGGACCATTTCAGACCGGTACCCAGTTCCACATATAGAAGACTTTTCTGCAAATGTTCATGGTAAGACTATATTTTCTACCATTGATCTAGTTCGAGCTTACTATCAGATCCCTATAGCTGCAGAAGACATGCCCAAAACAGTGGTGAGAACACCATTCGGTCTATTTGAAATTACCTGAATGCCATTCAGACTATGTAATGCCATCCAGACCTTCCAACGTTTTATGGATGAGGTTACAAGAGATTTAGATTTTTGCTATGTGTATATAGATGATTTATTGGTGATGTCTGCATCGGAAGAGGAGCACTTACAGCATTTGGCACAAGTGTTTGACCGCCTACACACACATGGACCAGTAATTAATCCTGCCAAGTGAGTTTTTGGTGAGAAAGAGGTCCACTTTCTAGGATCTTTGGTGAATGCACAGGGTATTCGACTGCCACACAGTAAAGTAGAGGCCATAAACAAATACCCCCGCCCTGTCACAGTCAGAGAATTATGACGATTCATTGGAGTAGTAAATTTCTACCAACGCTTCATTCGCAATCATACACTGATAACTGCACCATTGAATGAGCTACTTAAAGGCGCACCTAAACCTAACCACAGTGTGCATTGGACTATCGAGGCGGACACCACGTTTCATGCTATAAAAAAGCTATAGCAGAGGCCGCACAATTAGCACACCCGGTCGCACATACTCCACTTGCTCTCATGGTTGATGCTTCGTCCACTGCCATTGGTGCCGTACTTCAGCAACAAATTGATCAGTTATGGCAGCCCATAGCATTCTATAGTCATAAGTAGTCACCATCTCAGCACCATTGGGCAACATATGACCGTGAGCTGTACGCCGCTTATGAGGCAGTAAAAAAATTCAAACATGCATTAGAAGGGCAACAGTTCACGATTTACACAGATCATAAACCACTTACCAATGCCTTTAAGGTAAAGCCAGAGAAGGCATCGCCCCGGCAGCTGCGACACTTAGATTATATCAGGCAGTTCACGACCAGCATTGTGTATGTGGAAGGGAAGCTAAATGTTCCAGCTGATGCACTTTCTCGCATAGAAGCAGTGTCCACAGTAGCAGATGACATCGCACAGGTGGAAGCAGTGACAAAGGCCATTGATTACGACACCCTCGCACATGCGCAACAATGTGATAGTGAGTTGCGTGATCTATTGCAACAAGAGAAAGGATTGAAGCTACAGCTCATGACATTTCCTGAAGCAAGCATTGAGTTGTACTGTGATGTAGCAAGAGGAAAGATACGTCCATTTGTGCAACAGCAATTCAGAACACAGGCAACAGCATCAATGCACAATCTGTCACACCCAGGAGTAAGAGCCAAACTCAGATTGGTCAAACAAAAATTTGTATGGTCATGTATGCACACAGACTGTAAAACATTTGTGAAGCAATGCTTGGCGTGCCAGAGGAATAAAATCACACAGCACATCAGGGCACCATTAGGCACATTTCTTCCACCAAATCAGCATTTTGACCCTGTGCATGTTGACATCATCGGCCCATTCTCGACATCGGAAGGCTACAGTTATTGCCTCATGGTGATTGACAGATTTACTAGGTGGCCTGAGGCATTTCCAATGAAGGACATCACTTCAGAAACTAAAGCTCAAACATTTTTTCGTGGTTGGATTGCCCAGTTTGGAGTTCCACTGAGAATTACAACTGATCAAGGATGACAATTTGAAGCCTATGTTTTCAAAGCATTGGCTACATTATTAGGTATGAAATGCATACGCACCACGGCATACCACCCCGCATCAAATGGCATGGTTGAGCATCTTCATCGACAGTTAAAGGCAGCACTGAGATGTCACACAACACCGAATTGGACAGAGACACTACCTACCATACTTTCAGATCTGCGAACGTCATTCAAAAGTGATCTGAAAGCAACAGTAGCAGAACTGGTGTATGGACAAACGTTACTCCTACCTGAAGAAGTTCTGCACAGCATGGCAGATGATACAATCACAGCCTCAGAATTCGCCACAAGATTAAGAGAGCATATATGCCAATTGAGACCAACAATGCCTAGAAACCAGCTTGGAAGACACTCGTTCATTTTTGCAGAGCTAGACAAGTGCACACATGTATTCTTACACAATGATACTGTGCGTAAACCACTGCAGCCACCATATGATGGACCATATCTGGTAATCAGTAGGGATACCAATACTTTCCGCATAATGATTAATGGTACACCCACCACAGTTGCAGTGGACCGTATCAAGCCTGCATTTCTGGACGCAACAGACACCACAGCTACCACTGAACACAAACCAGAGAAGACAGGAGAAGCTACAAGATGTGTTCCTGTACCCCATGAACACCACAACACTCAGCAAACACCAGTCACTGCAACACCAAGACCGACGTCGAGGACTACTACACCACTCCCTGACACAACCACTGACACACGTGACGCACCGCCCGGTTTCAAGAAAGAAGTAGTTACAAGAGCTGGACGGCGTGTGAAATTTAATCTGCGGTATTGTTAGCATTAAAGGGGGGAGTCATGTAGTGACCTATTTCTGACAATTGATCCCTATTAGAGTACAGTTCTTCATAAACATTCCATGAAGTGTTAATTTACGTGCAGTGATATAGTTATTCTTTGACTTAGCTTTTGTTAGTTATTCCATGCTGTTCTTGTCTACACAATTCATTCATGTGTGTAGTGTGAAGTTATTGCTAAATATATGTGGGAATAAAGGAATTGTTTTCTCCAACACCCACACATACAACTGCCATGATCATAACTTAGGAAAAGACCTAGCAGAGCACATGAGTAAATTCTGGACCTATAGAAAATCACTAGATGAGCCCAAGGCTTCCATCCAGGCACTCGTCGACCAGTCTGGTGTAGCACTTGCAGATGGCAAAACAAAAGCCAAAGTTCTAAATTTTGCATATACGAAATTGTTCATACAGGAGAATTGTACAAAGATACCATTGTTTGAACATCAAACAGACTCTCACATGAACAACATAATAATAAGCATACCTGGCATAGAGAAACAGCTGAAAGAGTTGAAAACAAACACGTTTCCAAGTCCAGATAGAATACCAATGTGCTTTTACCTTGAGCACTCTATGGAATTGGCCCCTTACCTAGCTTACAAATATCACAAATCTCTCACCCAGCACAAAGTCTCAAGTAACTGGAGAAAAATGGATGTGTCTCCTTTATATAAGAAGGGTAAAAGTACAGACCCACAAAATTACAAAAAATGGTTCAAATTGCTCTGAGCACTAAGGGACTTAACTTCTGAGGCCATCAGTCTCCTAGAACTTAGAACTACTTAAACCTACCTAACCTAAGGACATCACAAACATCCATGTCCGAGGCAGGATTCAAACCTGCGACCGTAGCAATTGCGCAGTTCCAGACTGTAGAACCTAGAACCACTTGGCCACCCCGGCCAGCACACAATTACAGACCAATATCTTTAACATTAGTTTGCTGCAGAATTCTTGAACATAATCTCAGTATGAATGTATTAAATTTCCTTGAGACAGAGGTGCTTATGTCCATGAATCAGCATGGTTTTAGAAAGCATCTCTCATGCAAGACTCAGCTTGCCCTTTCTTCACGTGATATACAGTGAACTATGGATGAAGAGCGATAGGCAGATACCATGTTTTTAGATTTCCAGAGAGCATCTCACACGGTGCCCAATTGCAGACTGTTAATGAAGTTACAAGCATATAGAATAGGTTCCCAGATATGTGAGTGACTCTAAGACTTCTTAAGTAATAGAAGCCACTAGGTTGTCTTCAATGGCAAGTGTTCATCAGAGACAATGGTATCATCAGGAGTGTCCCAGGGAAGTGTGATAGAACTGCTATCATTTACTATACACATAAATGATCTGGTGGACAGGGTGGGCAGCAATCTGTAGATGTTTGCTGATGATGCTGTGGTGTATGGGGAGGTGTTCAGATGACTAAGACAAAATTTCTACTTGGTGTGATGAATGGCAGATATCTACAAATGTAAGAAAACGTAAGTTAATCTGCATAAGTAGGAAAAACAAACTCATAATGTTTGGAAGTGGCATCAGTAGTGTCCTGCTTGACACAGTCATGTCATTTAAATATCTGAGCATAATGCTGCAAAGCAATATGAAATGGAATGAGCATGTGAGGATTGTAGTAGGAAAGGCGAATGGTCAGCTTCTATTTATTGGGAGAATTTTGGGAAAGTGGGGCCCAATGTAAAGAATACTGCATATAGGATTCTAGTGTGACCTATTTTTGAGTATTGCTTAAGTGTTTGGAGTCTGTACCAGGTCAGACTAAAGGAAGACATTGAAGCAACTGAGGGGTAGGTTGCTGCATTTGCTACTGTTAGGTGTTACAAAGATGCTTCATGAACTCAAACAGGAATCCCTGGAGGGAAGGTGAAGTTCTTTTCAAGGAACACTATTGAGAAAATTTAGAGAACCAGCATCTGAAGCTGATTGCTGAACTGTTCTACCACTACCAATATACATTTCACACAAGGACCACAAAAATAAGATACAAGAAGTTAGAGTTCATCTGGAGGCATACAGACAATCATTTTTCCCTCACTTTATTTGTGAATGAAACAGGAAAGGAAATGGCTAGTACTGGTACAGGCTACCCTCTACCATGCAGCACTTGGTGGCTTGTGGAGTATGTATGTAGATGTACCTTATCACCAATTATAGTGGCTGAAATCTAACAAGAATGAAACAACTTGAGAAACCATACAGTAGGTCGACCAGCTGAAGACATCACAAGAGGTCATTTGAGAGTAAACAGGTGGACAACAGCAACTGTTGTTATTGTGGTCTTCAGTCCAGAGACTGGTTTTGATGCAGCACTCCATGCTACTCTATCCTGTGCAAACCTCTCCATCTCCCAGTACCTACTGCAACCTATATCCTTCTGAATCTGCTTAGTGTATTCATCTCTTGGTCTCCCTCTACGACTTTTACCCTCCACGCTTCCCTCCAATACTAAATTGGTGATCCCTTGATGAGCCTCAGAACATGTCCTACCAACCGATCCCTTCTTCTAGTCAAGTGTGCCACAAATTCCTCTTCTTCCCAATTCTATTCAATACCTCCTCATTAGTTATGTGATCTACCCATCTAATCTTCAACATTCTTCTGTACAGCAACTACAGAATGACAAATAATGGAGACAGCATGACAGAATAACAAGTCCAGAAAGTAAACCCAGATCAAAACCTGAGACGTAGCGAATCCACAACCAAGACAATGATGTGTAGTGATATCAGTACAACAGCACAGAGAAATTGTGACTGACTGACCCTAGTGCTGCGGTGCTGATAGCTTTAAAATGCTGATAGGCTGGCCTGGTAGGTGTGCCCTCATGGTGGCAATGGCAGTGCTGTCTAGCAGCCTTCATCATGGTCCATGGCTTGCAGCAGGCTTTAAAACTCACCAGGCTGGTATACCAGAAGGACAGATAGGTCTAGAGATTTTGAAGTTGAAAAACTAACATTTTTGTCAAATACAATCAATTATTTCCAAAAATTAACCATTTTGGCAGCAGAATCCAGCATAGGTGTCTGATTTCTTTATAAAAGAAGAAACACCCAGTACTGACGGGTATATAACAGTTCTGAAATAATTTGTCACTTCACTTTCTATGTAACTCATTACAGAGCTTTGTTTTCCAGAACATTACTGCACAATGAATGAGCTTCAATGTTTGATCAGTGAGGCTTGTATACTGATTTCCACTGAAAAGTGCAGTGGATGTTTGTCAATTTCATTGCTCATTTGTTCCAGCTCTGTGGCATACACATATTTTGAACAACTTTTAGTACATTATTAGACTGATGCACTATCCTCTCCTACCTCTTTCTTTGACTCTGTGTATCCAAAGCAGTGTCCTTTGTTATCTGCTGGCAATTTTAGAACAAAGTAAAAATTTTCTGTGTCTAGTTATCACATTTCCAATAAAGGCACTACTTCTTATAACTTCCTATAATTAACTTTTACATGTTTATTTCACCTCAAAATTAGGGAGCTCCTTATGGAATAATGAACCTGAATTAACATCCAAGTCTCTCATCCCCATTTTATTGCTGCCATCAAACATTACTTCCCCGGTATCCTGTTATCCCAAACCTACCACCTCATTCCCTATCAAAGGCAGTCCCATATTCAGTCTGTGAGTGTTATGGAAAATGTGAGCACCCCTTTGTTGTTCTGGGCAAGATCTTAGTGAATATTATTTGCCATTGTCTTCTTTCATCCTGCCATTGTCTTCTGTTAGTAACTCTGAGTTGTACTTATGTACCACGTGGATGACTGTCATCATTTGTGCATTAGAATGTTGTGTTGTTCTAGACTAGTATGAAGTGAAAGGAAGGAAAAGGTGTAACACGATCTTACACACAATCTACTTTACATCACACCAAGGGAAGAAACTGAGCTTAACATTCCACTGACAGTTTGCCGTTAATAGTGTTGTGTGCTCTCACTCCATGATGAAAGGAAAGAAGATTAAAGTTTAAAATACTTTTCATCATGAGGTTACTAGAGATGAAGCCAAAGCTTATATTGGTCATGTCCTTTTCAAACAAACTGCCTACGTTTAGCTATTTGCGTATTCCATGGATCATGGATCATAATTGCGAACTCTTTGATGTGGAACAAATCAGTTTCACAATTATAATATCCCTTCTTCATGAGAAATGTGGCAACAAGCTGACCATTTACATAAATGTTTCACAATTATAATATCCCTTCTTCATGAGAAATGTGGCAACAAGCTGACCATTTACATAAATGTCTAACTCTAAGTGTACACACACACACACACACACTAAACTTGTTGAATTTCTCCCATTCTTAAAAACACACTCATACACAAAATTATTACACATTCAGAAATTCTTCAATGGAGTACAAGGCATTGTCAAGCAGATATGATTTCAGTTATGTTTTAAGTTAATTTTATTACCTATTAAATTCTTTACACTCTTGAGCAAGTGGTCAAAAACTTGTATGGCTGCATACCTAAATCTTGTCTGTGTCACACTGAGACTGAGTAATGAATAACATAGGTCATTTCTCCTTCTGTTAATATATTTATTAATGTTGCTGTTGCTTTAGAAATGTGATTAATTGTTGACGACAAACTTCATAGGGTAATATCATATATTACACTGAGAGGCTTTTGTCAGTATGGCCACTGTTTAAGAGACACCTGTGTCTCTAGAGTATACACTGCATGTTATCCAAAAGAAACACTTTTGTGCAACATACACTTCAGAGTTCAATCATGAATTGGGCAAGAATCTGTTGTGGTCTTCAGTCCTGAGACTGGTTTGATGCAGCTCTCAATGCTACTCTATCCTGTGCAAGCTTCTTCATCTCACAGTACCTACTGCAACCTACATCCTTCTGAATCTGCTTAGTGTATTCATCTCTTGGTCTCGCTCTACGATTTTTACCCTCCACACTGCCCCCCAATACTAAATTGGTGATCCCTTGATGAGCCTCAGAACATGTCCTACCAACTGATCCCTTCTTCTAGTCAAGTTGTGCCACAAACTTCTCTTCTCCCCAATCCTATTCAATACCTCCTCATTAGTTATATGATCTACCCATCTAATCTTCAACAATCTTCTGTAGCACCACATTTCGAAAGCTTCTATTCACTTCTTGTCCAAACTAGTTCTCGTCCATGTTTCACTACCATACATGGTTACGCTCCATACAAATACTTTCAGAAACGACTTCCTGACACTTAAATCTATACTCAATATTAACAAATTTCTCTTCTTCAGAAACGCTTTCCTTGCCATTGCCAGTCTACATTTTATATCCTCTCTGCTTTGACCATCATCTTTGCTCCACAAATAGAAAAACTCCTTTACTACTTTAAGTGTCTCATTTCCTAATCTAATTCCCTCAGCATCACCTGATTTAATTTGTCAACATTCCATTATCCTCATTTTGCTTTTGTTGATGTTCATCTTATATCCTCCTTTCAAGACACTATCCATTCCGTTCAACTGCTCTTCCAGGTCCTTTGCAGTCTCCGACAGAATTACAATGCCATCGGCGAACCTCAAAGTTTGTATTTCTTCTCCATGGATTTTAATGCCTATTCCAAATTTTTATTTTGTTTCCTTCACTGATTGCTCAACATAAAGATTGAATAACATTGGGGAGAGGCTACAACCCTGTCTCACTCCCTTCCCAACCACTGCTTCCCTTTCATGCCCCTCGACTCTTATAACTGCCACCTGGTTTCTGCACAAATTGTAAATAGCCTTTCGATCCCTGTATTTTACCCCTGCCACCTTCAGAATTTGAAAGAGAGTATTCCAATCAACATTGTCAAAAGCTTTCTCTAAGTCTACAAATGCTAGAAACGTAGGTTTGCCTTTCCTTAATCTAGCTTCTAAGATAAGTCGTAGGGTCAGTATTGCCTCACGTGTTCCAACATTTCTACGGAATCCAAATTGATCTTCCCCGCGGTCGGCTTCTGCCAGTTTTCCCATTCGTCTGTAAAGAATTCGAGTTAGTATTTTGCAGCCATGACTTATTAAACTTATAGTTCGCTAAATTTCACATCTGTCAACACCTGCTTTCTTTGGGATTGGAATTATTATATTCTTCTTGAAATCTGTGGGTATTTCATCTGTCTCATACATCTTGCTCACCAGATGGTAGAGTTTTGTCATGACTGGCTGTCCCAAGGCCATCAGTAGTTCTAATGGAATGTTGTCTACTCCCGGGGCCTTGTTTCGACTCAGGTCTTTCAGTGCTCTGTCAAACTCTTCACACAGTATCATCTCTCCCATTTCATCATCTACATCCTCTTCCATTTCCATTATATTGTCCTCAAGTACATCACCCTTGTATAGGCCCTCTACATACTCCTTCCATCTTTCTGCTTTCCTTCTTTGCTTAGAACTGGGTTTCCATCTGAGATCTTGATATTCATGCAAGTGGTTCTCTTTTCTCCAAAGGTCTCTTTAATTTTCCTGTAGGCAGTATCTATCTTACCCCTAGTGAAATAAGCCTCTACATCCTTACATTTGTCATCTAGCCATCCTTACATTTGTCATCTAGCCATCCCTGCTTAGCAGTTTTGCACTTCCTGTCGATCTCTTTTTTGAGACGTTTGTATTCATTTTTGCCTGCTTCATTTACTGCATTTTTATATTTTCTCCTTTCATCAATTAAATTCAATATTTCTTCCGATTTCTACAAGCCCTCATCTTTTTACCTATGTGATCGTCTGCTGCCTTCACTACTTCATCCCTCAAAGCTACCCATTCTTCTTCTACTGTATTTCTTTCCCCCATTCCTGTCAATTCTTCCCTTATGCTCTCCCTGAAACTCTGTACAACCTCTGGTTCTTTCAGTTTATCCGGGTCCCATCTCCTTAAATTCCCACCTTTTTGCAGTTTCTTCAGTTTTAATCTACATTTTATAACCAATAGATTGTGGTCAGAGTCCACATCTGCCCCGGAAATGTCTTGCAATTTAAAACCTGGTTCCTAAATCTCTGTCTTACCATTACATAATCTATTTGAAACCTTCTAGTATCTCCAGGGTTCTTCCATGTATACAACCTTCTTTCATGATTCTTGAACCAAGTGTTAGCCATGATTAATTTATGCTCTGTGCAAAATTCTACCAGACGGATTCCTCTTTCATTTCTTACCCCCAATCCGTATTCACCTACTATGTTTCCTTCTCTCCCTTTTCCTACTACCAAATTCCAGTCACCCATGACTATTAAATTTTCGTCTCCCTTCACTATCTGAATAATTTCTTTTATCTCATCATACATTTCTTCAAGTTCTTCGTCATCTACAGAGCTAGTTGGCATATAAACTTGTACTACTGTAATAGGCGAGGGCTTCATGTCTATCTTGGCCACAATAATGCGTTCACTATGCTGTTTGTAGTAGCTTACCCGCACCCCTATTTTTTTATTCATTATTAAACCTACTCCTGCATTACCCCTATTTGATTTTCTATTTATAACCTTGTATTCACCTGACCAAAGGTCTTGTTCTTCCTGCCACTGAACTTCATTAATTCCCACTATATCTAACTTTAACCTATCCATTTCCCTTTTTAAGTTTTCTAATCTACCTGCCCGATTAAGGGATCTGACATTCCACACTTCGATCCGTAGAACGCCAGTTTTCTTTCTCATGATAACGACATCCTCTTGAGTAGTCCCCGCCCGGAGATCCAAATGGGGGATTATTTTACCTCCGGAATATTTTAGCCAAGAGGACGCCATCATCATTTAACCATACAGTAAAGCTGCATGCCTCGGGAAAAATTACGGCTATAGTTTCCCCTTGCTTTCAGCCGTTCGCAGTATCAGCACAGCAAGGCTGTTTTGGTTAGTGTTCAAAGGCCAGATCAGTCAATCATCCAGATTGTTGCCCCTGTAACTACTGAAAAGGCTGCTGCCCCTCTTCAGGAACCATATGTTTGTTTGGCCTCTCAACAGATACCCCTCCGTTGCGGTTGCACCTACGGTACGGCTATCTGTATCGCTGAGGCACGCAAGCACCCCACCAACGGCAAGGTCCATTGTTCATGGGGGTGGTGTGCAAGAATATGCAGTCATAAAACATTACTGATTGAAAATAGGAAAAGTAAGTCAACATTTTGAAATTTAGATCTTCAAAAACCAAAATTATACATAACACAGAAGTTGCAAGGCTTAGATATTTTAAGATCTGTAAAATGTGACTTCCAATTCAGTTGCTTATCAGTATAAAATGTGACTTCCAGTTTATGTTCTGATCAATATAAACACTTAAAAATTTAGAATATTCTGTTTCATTTTCTGATTTCCAATCATGTATTATTTCTAATGGTGTTGTCAGGTATTGTGCAGAACAGAATTACATATACTGTATTTTATCTAAGTTCAGTGACAGTCCATTTACAGAGAACCAGTTATTAATTTTTAATATTTTTAGTGAAGTTTCTCCATTAGGCTTGACCGTATTATTTAGATAATCAGGAAAGACAAATATTTCTGCTTCCTGGATACCATTTATGTTGATGGATAACTTACACATAAGAACAAGAGTGGACATAATATAAATCCCTGTAGCAATTATTCTCCATTTAGAAGAAAATGCTGTTTCGTCATGTACACATACTGAATTTCTTGATGTGACTCTCTTCATCCTTGTAGTAGATACACTGAAGAGACAAAGAAACTGGTACACCTACCTAATATGCCGGCCGAAGTGGCCGTGCGGTTAAAGGCGCTGCAGTCTGGAACCGCAGGACCGCTACGGTCGCAGATTCGAATCCTGCCTCGGGCATGGATGTTTGTGATGTCCTTAGGTTAGTTAGGTTTAACTAGTTCTAAGTTCTAGGGGACTAATAACCTCAGAAGTTGAGTCCCATAGTGCTCAGAGCCAGCCTACCTAATATTGTGTAGGGCCACTGCAAGCGCACAAAGTGCCTCAACATGATGTGGTATGGATTTGACTAATGTCTGAAGTAGTGCTGGAGGGAACAGACACCATGAATCATGCAGGGCTGTTCATAAATCCACAAGAGTATGCCAGGGTGGAGATCTCTTCCGAACAGCATCCCAGATATGCTGAATAATATTCATGCCTGAGGAGTTTGGTGGCCAGTGGAAGTGTTTAAACTCAAAAGGGTGTTCCTGGAGCCACTCTGTAGCAATTCTGGGTGTGTGGGGTGTCACATTGTCCTGCTGGAATTGTCCAAGTCCACTGGAATGCACAGTGGACATGAATGGATGCAGGTGATCAGACAGGATGCTTATGTACATGTCACCTGTCAGAGTCATATCTAGATGTATCAGGCATCCCATATCACTCCAGGTGCACACCATTACAGAGTCTCCACCAGCTTGAACAGTCCCCTGCTGACATGCAGGACCCATGGATTCATGAGGTTGTCTCCACTGTACTTCCATCAGCTCGATACAATTTGAAACGAGACTCATCTGACCAGGTAGTATGTTTCTAGTCATTAACAGTCCAATGTTGGTGTTGATGGCCTTAGGCGAGGCGTAAAGTTTTGTGTCATACAGTCATCAAACTTAAACCAGTGGGGCTTCAGCTCCAAAAGCCCACATCAAAAATGTTTCATTGAATGGTTCACACTCTGACACTTGTTAATGGCTCAGCCTGAAATCCGCAGCCATCTGCAGAAGCGTTACACTTCTGTCATGTTGAACAATTCTCTTCAGTCATCATTGGTCTCATTATGCCGGATATTTTTCCAGGTGCAGCGATGTCAGAGATTTGATGCTTCACCAGATTCCTGATATTCATGGTACACTCATGAAATGGTCGTACGGGAAAATCCCCACTTCATCACTATCTCAGAGATGCTGTGTCCCATCGCTCATGAGCCAACTTTGACACCACATTCAAGCTCACTTAAATCTTGATAACCTGCCATTTTAGCAGCAGTAACTGATATATTTACTGCGCCAGACAGTTGTTGTCTTATACAGGGTGTTACAAAAAGGTACGGCCAAAATTTCAGGAAACATTCCTCACACACAAAGAAAGAAAATATGTTATGTGGAAATGTTTCCGGAAACGCTTACTTTCCATGTTAGAGCTCATTTTATTACTTCTCTTCAAATCACATTAATCATGGAATGGAAACACACAGCAACAGAACGTACCAGCATGACTTCAAACACTTTGTTAAAGGAAATGTACAAAATGTCCTCCGTTAGCGAGGATACATGCATCCATCCTCCATCGCATGGAATCCCTGATGCGCTGATGCAGCCCTGGAGAATGGCGTATTGTATCACAGCCGTCCACAATACGAGCATGAAGAGTCTCTACATTTGGTACCGGGGTTGCTTAGACAAGAGCTTTCAAATGTCCCCATAAATGAAAGTCAAGAGGGTTGAGTTCAGGAGAGCGTGGAGGCCATGGAACTGGTCCGCCTCTACCAATCCATTGGTCACCGAATCTGCTGTTGAGAAGCGTACAAACACTTCGACTGAAATGTGCAGGAGCTCCATCGTGCATGAACCACATGTTGTGTCGTACTTGTAAAGGCACATGTTCTAGTAGCACAGGTAGAGTATCCCGTATGAAATCATGATAACGTGCTCCATTGAGCGTAGGTGGAAGAAACTAAAATGAGCTCTAACATGGAAATTAAGCGTATCCAGACACCTGTCCACATAATATCTTTCCTTTATTTGTGTTTGAGGAATGTTTCCTGAAAGTTTGGCCGTACCTTTTTGTAACACCCTGTATAGGCATTGCCGACCTCAGTGCTGCATTCTGCCTGTTTACATACCTCTGTATTTGAATATGCATGCCTATACGAGTTTCTTTGGTGCTTCAGTGTAGGATGAAAACCATGTACTAGTAGATATCTGACACCATAATATTTAAGCTTCTCTAGGAGTATGCTGTGAAATGAACAATAAAATGCTTTTGACAAGCCACAGAAAATACCAGTTGGCAATATTCTGTCATTTAAATTTTGTATAATCTGATTTTTGATTTGAAAAATAAAATGTACTGTGGAGTGATCCTTCTGAGATCCAAACTGAGACTGACTAAGTATCTTTATTTTGTGAGAGTTGTATTAAGGTTTTTGGATATGACTACATAATCTTTTCCTGTACTTTTGAGAAAGAGGCGAGTATGGAAACTAGTTAGTATTTAATAATACCTGTCTTCTTATCTTTTCTGCATAGAGTTTCGAGAATAGCACATTACAGTCTGTCTGGTAATTCCATGGTGAGAGTGATGAATCGTGTATGTGACTGAATAGATTGGATATATTTGAAGAACTGAATCTTAGTATTTTGCTCAAGATACTATCAACTCAGAGATGCTGCATGCATTCTGTTGCTTCAACTTTTGAACTGTCCATGCCAAACTTCTGAGCTACATCTGGGAAATGTTTTAATAAATATGTTGGCTACCTGATTGCTAACATTATCTGGCACTTTTATTTAGCAAGAGAGTCCTGACATTCCTTTATCTGATTTCTTAACTACTGTCTTAGAGCTTTAACTTTCTTCCCTGAATATTAATTTCAGATTTTATAAGAGGCAGTTTTTAAACAGTCTCCTTAAGACACCACAGGATTTCTTATGATATGAAATCAGTACTACTTCTATTAGTACCATAGTTCGTCGTTTTCTTGGGAATGTTTTTTTTTTTTTTTTTTTTTTTTTTTTTTTTTTTTTTTTTTTTTTACACTTCATTGGTGTCTAGACAAAGCAGCTTTTGAAAAGTCATAGACTCCTACCCATAAAAATGTTGTTAAATTTGGAACTGACAAGTGTCACGTCACATACATCCCTCCAGTTGGCTTCTTCATGGCGGTCTTGAAGTTTTTTGATGTTTGTGCATAAATTTCTCTGTTTCTCATTACATCACTTCATTTTAATTGGTTAATTTATTTAGTATGGCTACTTGTGTGGCATGAACGGAGAAACCATTCACTACTGGATAAATATTTGTGGTTATCCTATAAAAATGTGATCTATTAGTTTACTGCTTTCCTGTGTGATTCCAGTGGGAAAATTAAGGACAAAACTCGTGATTAAAACCTCCAGATAACATATTTGCTTTCTTTTGTCTGCAAATAGTGTTCATTAAGCTCTTGCCCAAAATAACAATGGGATGCTCACAGACTGAATATGGGATTGACATTGATAGGGGATGAGGTGGTAGGTTTGGAATCACAGAATGCTGGGAGAAGTAAGGTTTGATGGCAACAGGGAAATGAGAATGAGGGATATTGATGTTCAGAAAGATACAATGTTCCACAAAGGAATCCCTAACTTTGAAGAAAAATAAATAAGTAAAAGTTAATTACAGAATCTGATAATATTGTTCTATTTACAAATAACATAGAAGATCTTCAAACATTAGTTAGTGAACTTGTGTTAGTCTGTTCTGACTTCAGTCTAAAAATGAAGTATGACAAAATCAAGGTCATGGACACTGGAGGTAAAAATATGTGTTGGAATTCAATGGCTCAGAGAACATATCTATCTGGGCCAACTTGTAATTATGAAAGGTTACTTAAAACCAGAAATATCTTGATGTATTAAATTGGGCTGGTAGCTTATGGAAGTCACTCTTCAGTTTTTAAGTCCAAGATGTTGGTTGAGCTAAAGAACACAGTTTTTGACTAATAAGTATTGCTGGTAAACTTATGCCTGTGAGACATGGACATTGAGTGAGTCCATTGCTAGAAAACTCATATCAATAGTAGCTTATAGAGGAATAGAAAGATCAATATTGTGCTACGCAAAGAAAGGCAGAAAGAAAGTAGTGAATGTCAGACAAACAACAAAGAGCAGTGACATAATGGAAAGAGTAAATACTTTGAGGATGAGATTTTCATTCTGCAGTGGAGTGTGTGCTGATATGAAAATTCTTGGCAGATTAAACCTGTGTGCCGGACTGAGACTTGAACTCGGGACCTTTGCCTTTTGCGGGCAAGTGCTCTACCATCCAAGCTACCCAAGCACAACTCACGACCTGCCTTCACAGCTTCAATTCTGCCAGTACATCGTCTCCTACCTTCCAAACTTCACAGAAGCTCTCCTGCAAACCTTGCAGAACTAGCACTCCTGGAAGAAAGGATATTGCGGAGACATGGCTTAACCACAGCCTGGGGGATATTTCCAGAATGAGATTTTCACTCTGCAGTGGAGTCTGCACTGATATGAAGCTGTGAAATTGGGTTGTGAGTTGTGCTTGGGTAGCTCAGATGGTAGAGCACTTGCCCACGAAAGGCAAGGGTCCCGAGTTCAAGTCTCGGTCTGGCACACAGTTTTAATCTTCCAGGAATTTTCAGTAAATACTTTGAAATGGCAGTGGGCTGGTCATGTTGCTCAGAGAAAAGATAGCAGATGGTCAAAACAAACAGCACATCATAGCTCAATTTACCGAAAATGATTGAGGGGGAAGACCACCAAACATATGAGACAGACTGCTTGATTCGGTAAGAAACAGGTAGCTCTAGATCAGCATAAATGAAGGAACCCGCTGGGGTCGGATGCTGCAAGCCAAATCAAAAAGATCATGTGGCCAAGTGACTAAACTGACTGATGATGATGATTTCAAAGAATTTTTGATAATTTCCCAGAGAGATTTATATACCGTAAAAATAATAACAGTAATTTGCAAGCACAGAACTACTGTTTCTGATAGATTTGAGCTTGACTTATTTTTAATACATATGAGAACCATCCCATTCCCCATATTTTTCCCTACAGAAATAGGCTACTAACATATTTATGTGTGTTTTTTGTAGGAACTTCTGCATTTACATGGTGCTCCGGCAGACACATTACGTCAACTTCCTATTGACATCCACAGGACATGTGTGGCTGTAAGTGAAAAAGTGGCAATGGTGACTTCTCCAATGGCAACTGACTCCAGATTAGTCCCCTATTTGGACCTCCAAGTGGAAACTGCCAAGGGATAGATAACCATGACAAAAAGCTTGAATAATCAATGAAGTGAAACTTCCTGGAAGATTTGGAAGATAGGAGATGAGGTACCGGTGGAAGTAAAGCTGTGAGTACAGGTCATAAGTTGTGCTTGTGTAGCTCGGTGGTAGAGCATTTGCCTGTGAAAAGCAAAAGTCCCAAGTTCGAGTCTCAGTTCAGCACACAGTTTTAATCTGCTAGTAACTTTTATATAAGTGTACACTCTGCTGCAGAGTGAAAACTTCACTCTGGAATCAATGAAGCTGTGACATGCTATGAGTCAGAGCATGGAATATCAGAAGTTTGAATGTGGCAGGGAAGCTAGGAATGCAAGGCCTCAGTCTATATATAGGGGACATCAGTGAATTGAAATGGACAGAAGATAAGATTTCTGGTGGGATGAATATAGGACAATATCAACACCATCAGAAAACGAGAGTAGGATAAATCAGCTTCAGGAATTGCTCAAGCACGTAACTAGTACTACGAGACAGCATCAGTCACTGGGACTGCCAGCCATCCTGACATTTGTGCCACTAAATGAGGCTCAATGAGATTGGGAAGTATATCAAAATTGCCTTGTGCTGCACTTTCAGGAAGTGATACCAAATGCCTAGTTCATCAATGGACCTTTTTGCTTTCTATGAATCCACAGTTATAGTATGTGGTTTAAAAATTAGCTCCACAGTCTAGATCATTTGTGTTGCTGTTGGCTGAAATATTCTCTTTGTGATTCAAACATTTTTCTCAAAAATGCATCTATTGGCAGCAACCTAAAATTCTTACAATATTAAAATAAAAAAATGGAAAATCCAGGATGGAATGTAGCAGTATTAGAGAAGGAAAGTTGCTACTCACCATATAGCGGAGATGCTGAGTCGCGATAGGTGCAACAAAAAGATTCACACAATTCACAATTGTGTGAATCTTTTTGTTGTGCCTATCGCAACTCTTCTCAGCATCTCTGCTATATAGTGGATAGTAACTTTCCTTCTCTAATATTGTTACAATATTAAAAGTCAGGCACTGTAAGCTGTGTGTCTTGGATTGCAAATTTGCAGGGGTTGAGCAAAATATGCATATTTGTGAGTGAGTGAGTGTGCGTGCGTGTGTGTGTGTGTGTGTATGAGGGGGATGGGGTCAGTCATATGTGGGACGTTGATCCATGATATAAAGAAGATCCACACAAGCATTTATACAGTTGGACTGCTCCCTGCCTGAAATTCTGCAAATTGTGTGAGGATTTGCAACATTGCAAGTTATGCAGCAAATGTCTTCAGCAGTCTTTCATATTTTACATGTAGCCCAGATTCATAGTGACACAGTGTACTGGGTTTCCATAACACTCTACAGCCTTGTCCCTTGCAGACATGAGCTGGTACCAGGTGTCATTCCTTGTGATACACTCACTTTCCAAGTTGTCCAGACTTTTGCTTTGTATCCCAGATGGCAGTGTCCACATTATGAAGACAAGTGCTGTAAATTTTTATGCAAAAGCCATACTGCAGAAGTCTGCCATAGCATAGCAGGCACCTGGTATTAGCCTCAATTGATTCAAATCAATCAAATTTCAGGCAGAGATCATGTGCTGGCACCAAGCAAATTTTTTTTACATGACAGTACAAGATTTTCCAACAGCTTTTCTTTTCAATACCGGAACATTGCTCTCAGTCATTAATAGGGACCAGATTGTCATGCAAATGCATATTTTGTTCAATTATTCAAGAAGTAGGCTTTTTGGATAATATGTTCAAATTTCTTCTTTTATTACATTTTAGGCATGGCTTTATAGTGCACATAAATGCAAATTTTGCTTGTTTTGTGAATAAGCGCAATATTTTCAAAAATCTTTAATTGTGCTGCATGTTTTTTACTTAAAATACTTATTCTTTAAAAATTATGGATATTATAAATTGTATGTTCACTTGTCCAGTAGTTATGGAAGCTTATTTTTATGTATTTATTTATCATTTTCTTTTCTTCCCGACTTGCTGCTAGGATTTACCCTTCGTGTTTGCTCACATAGAACGTGGCCTTGGTTATGGGACTTCCCCAGTCTTCCTGCAGAGCTGCTCCAACATGGGTACTAAGGGATTAGTTGTAACTGTGTCTTTTGGAGCTCCTTACAATGTAGCAGCAAGCAACAGTTTTAATACTAGTAATTTGTACACATTTTTTAAAAGTTTCATTTCATAATATTCATAGGATTTAAATTAATCCAACACTAATGTGATGAATGACTCATTTTGAAGCCTCCCTCAGTTACCTATCTTCAGTTGACTCCATGTTCTGTCTGAAAAAAGTCAGGTCATACTCATGGTGAATCGTGATTGCTGTCTAGTGGCCTCTTGGTGTGCTTTAAGTTTTCCACAATTAAGTGAAATGCCGAAAGTGAAAACAAGTATCACTCTAGACTGCAACAGTATGAGTGGGAGTTCAAAGGGGAGATGACAACAACAGATAACAAAATACTTTATTGCCATGTATGTGAAAAAACAGTTGGTAGTGGAAAATGCTTCCAAGTCATTCAACAAGTGAACACCAATACGTACAAAGAGGACATAAGATGTAAATCCATTAAAAGCCTTTTTGTTGACAGTTGTTCCTCAATGGAAATTAACTAATCCTGTTCTGAGAAATTTCAGTGAGAAGTATACAGAGTGTAAAGTGTCAGACAAATCCACTAAATGTAAAAACTATTACAGCAGCACTAACACCAAATCATTAAAAATATAAGGGATTAGATTCAAGGAATTTTATATGGGTGACAATTGATGAGACACAAGACTGTGAAGGACAGTTTATTTCAAATATAGTAATTGGGTCTCTTAACAAAAATATATGGTCTATGCCGTATCCACTTGCAATAAAGTAGTTTGAAATAACAAATAACTATAAAAGTTTCCTCATTGTTTATTAGTTCCAAGAATTTACTATGGCTAAATGGCATACATTATGAGCATGTACTGCTTGCAGCTGATGCAGCAAGTTATATGATCAAAGCTGATACTGCTCACAAAGTTATATTTTCCATCTTCAACTTTTGTAGTCCTGTCTTCCTCAGTTGCGTGTAATATTAAGGTATATTGACAATTTTTACTTATGGACCGTCTGACAGCAACTGAATAAAACACAATTTTAGTGCCATACGCGTTTCGCCTTTATTTTCTGCAAGGCATCATCAGTGGCCTGGAATATGTACATATGATTGCTATTTTATTTACATTTTTGTCACTGTGCCTATAGGTTGTAAACAGTTCTGGTGGTTGCTATTTCCTATTAAGTAGTAATGTTTTGAACTGTACTTACAGGTTGCGTGGACAATTTCTTACATATTACTCTCCTGTTACATTTTTGGTGTTGTTCTTCTTCTTATAAACGCCAATTTGGGGTTTTTTTCACATTCCACACTGAACGCTTGTTTTAATGCAATTTTTTGGTTTCTGTTGCCAACTGTCAAATTTTTTTGCCAAAGATCGAAACTTATTAGTGTAATTATTGAAGTATCTGTGGTCTGTTCGTGTATGCATTTGGGTGTGCGTTTCTGTATGTGTTTGTGTGTGATATTAATTTAATTTAATTTTATTTTAATTTATTTTTTTGTGCTCTGTGTGTGTGTGTGTCTGAATTTTGGTGTGGTATAATTTTTTTTTCTCTCGTGTGTGTGTGTGTGTGTGTGTGTGTGTGTGTGTGTGTGTGTGTGTGTGTGTCCAGACGGTGTGGGGAAGAGTTTTATGTTATCATTTCCTGTATTAAGTGTAGTAGGGAGCCTGTGCTGATGTGTGTTTGTTCATTTATCACATGTTTGTTTTCTGCTATGGCTTTCTGGATGTGGAAGTTTTCTTGTGTTTGTATAAGATGTTTGTCATGGTTGCTTATTCTCATTATTTTCATTTCTTGTTCCATGTTTGTAGGATGATGGTTGTAGTGTTTTAAATGTTCTGCAAATGTGGAATGGTTTGTTTCATACTTCCAACATCTGATATGTTCTTTGTATCTTGTTTCAAAATTCCTGCATGTCATGCCTATGTATACTGCATCACAACTTTGACATTCAAGTTTATATATTCCTGATTGTTGGAATTTGTCCCTCTTGGTAGCTGGCTGGCTTAGGTGTGATTGAAGGGTTTTCCCAGGCTTATACGCTATTTTGAAGCCCTGTCTCTTTAGGATGTTTGCAACTCTGTGTGTTAGTTTGTGTGTGTAGGTCATGGTGTTCCATCTGGTTCTTTTCTTGAGTGTGTTTGTTGAGTGTGTTTGTGAGTTTTCAGCTTGTGAGTTCTTTTGTATTCTGGAAATGTTGTGTTTGTTTTTTATTTGTGTTTTTATTTTTTGATTGAGCCTGTGTACCACATGTGTGTCATACCCGTTGTTCCTAGCTATTTGTATGATTGTACTCATTTCTTGTTCATAGTTTCTCTTGCTAAGTGGGATTCTGTTTAATCGATGTAACATGTGTCTTAGTGCTGCAAGTTTCTGGCCGTGGGGGTGGTTGGATGTGGAATGTATTATTGTGTCTGTGGCTGTTGGTTTTCCAAAGATGTTAAATGTATGTTTGCCATTTTCTTTTTTAATTGTAATGTCAAGGAAATTTATTTGATTTTCTTTTTCTTTTTCAAGTGTGAATTTTATGTTCTGATGAGCTTTGTTTATTTCTGAATGGAGTTCATCTATTTTTTTCACTTGGCTCATCTACCAGACAAATAATGTCACCCACGTATCTGTACCAATATATGATTTTGAAACTTTCATTTGTGGTTATCTTTTCAAATATCTGATTTTCTAGGTGACTGATGAAAATGTTTGCTAGTGTTCCTGATATTGGGGATCCCATGGGCAGTCCATCAGTTTGTAGATAATATTCTTTCTCAAACTGAAAGTAGTTTTGTTCAGTTGTCAGTCTGAGCATATCTGTTATTTCTCTTATTGCGTCTGTGGTGAGGTTGCTGTGGGATGAGAGATTTTGTTCTATGATTTCTATTGTTTCTGTGATAGGGATGGAGGTATACATATTTTCTATATCGAATGAAATCAGTGATGCTGTGTGTGGTACCTGTATTTCTGTATGTTTTCTATTAGGTTTCCTGTGTTTATCACTGTTCTGTTGTTTTCTACTTTATAATGTTTTCTAACTAACTTTTTGAGTTGTTTGGCTATGCGGTATGTTGGGGCTTTCTTGAAGTTGATAACAGCTCTCAGTGGCATTCCGTCTTTATGTACTTTCGGTTGACTGCGGAGTGTTGGTGCTTGTGGGTTTTTCTGTGTTAAGTAGTATTTCTGTTTGTCTGTGAGTGTGTGTTCAATGTTTTTCAGTGTTCGTTTCACATTTGCCTGGAATCGTGTAGTTGGATCTGACTTCAGTTTTTGTATGGCATTGGTGTTTATGTATTCCTTGGTTTTTGTGATGTATTGCTCTTTATCCATTAGTACTGTTACATTTCCCTTGTCTGCTCTTGTTATTAATACGTTATTGTTTGTTAACTTTTGTTTTAACCTTTTCATAGTGGCTGCTTCTGTGTGGTTGTTCTTATTGTGTGTCTGCTGTGTTTGTTTTATTATGCCTTTTATTTCTTCTTTTACTAGTTCTCTTGTCAGTACTGTGTTTATTTCACAATTAATTTGTTGTTCTTCACGTGTAAGGATGTGTTCAGTTTCTACTATGAGATTTTCTATGTATTGATTGTTCACTTTGCTATTGGTGCAGTGTTTCAAACCTTTTTCCAAGAGCATTTTTTCATTTTCGTGTAGTTCTGTCTCTGTTAGGTTAACTAAGCATGGATGGAATGTGTGTTGGTGTTCATGTGGTTTCACATTTAAAATGTAAATGTATTTTTGCGTCTTTTTTACTGTTAGTTTCATTATCTTCTGTTTATGTTTGTTTTGTAAATGTTTCATTGCTGTGTATGTGTTGTGTTCAGTTTTTTCTACTAGTGCCATGAAAACTGCGGCATTTCCTACGTTTTTTGCCAATTCTAAATGAGTCTCATAGAGCATCATGTTTAGGTGCTGTTTTTTCGAATAGAGCATCTTAATGTCATGTAGTAACCAATATCGTTCTGCAAATGATATCGACTTTTGTGCCACTGTAGAACTGTTTTTAACATTTACATTAATGTAACCTGGAATTAAATCGTTCTTTTTGCATGTTTTGTTAAATTTTATGTGCTGTATCGTCTTATGGAGTCTCAGATGTATTTTCTTGAACCTGTTGTACACGTTGACAGGGAATGCTTGACATAGCTGTATTGACATCTTCAACTTTTGTAGCCCTGCCTTCCTCAGTTGCGTGTAATATTACGGTATATTGATAATTTTTACTTATGGACCGTCTGACAGCAACTGAATATATCAATATACCGTAATATTACACGCAACTGAGGAAGACAGGACTACAAAAGTTGAAGATGTCAATACAGCTATGTCAAGCATTCCCTGTCAACGTGTACAACAGGTTCAAGAAAATACATCTGAGACTCCATAAGACGATACAGCACATAAAATTCAACAAAACATGCAAAAAGAATGATTTAATTCCAGGTTACATTAATGTAAAGGTTAAAAACAGTTCTACAGTGGCACAAAAGTCGATATCATTTGCAGAACGATATTGGTTACTACATGACATTAAGATGCTCTATTCGAAAAAACAGCACCTAAACATGATGCTCTATGAGACTCATTTAGAATTGGCAAAAAACGTAGGAAATGCCGCAGTTTTCATGGCACTAGTAGAAAAAACTGAACACAACACATACACAGCAATGAAACATTTACAAAACAAACATAAACAGAAGATAATGAAACTGTAGTAACACTGTTCACGTTTACGTCGCACTTCACTTAGCGTAGACCGGGACTGTGTCCTAGGCATGCCCGATGTTGACTGACTGGGCACGGCCTGTGCTGCTGGAGTTGTTGTTGTTGTTCTTGTTGTTACGCCGGCAGAGGTCGCGTCCGAATTCTCGCGTGCCCTCTGGTGGACGGGACTCTACTTGCGGCAACTACCGCCCGTGACGCGCCGTGCCAATGTGCGCCTCCCGCGATCTTTCTGGTGGCTACTACACTCCTCCTCCTTCGGGGGGTGAAGCCACTGTGATCCACTGCGTCGGAAGGTGGAGCGTCGGGCAGGAGCGATGACCTCCACATCCACTGGATGGCCGGAGTCGAGGGGATCTGCCAACCCTCGAGCTGGAACCTTCGAATACGGCTGGAAGTGACCCACACGAAGAGGCCCCCGTCGTCCCACAACCGGAGCTCGGGACAGAACGGATGACAAGCTGTCGAACTCCGGATCCCGTTCCACCTCAGGAGGGGCAAGACCCAGTGGTGGGGACGAAGGGGAAGGGACAACCACAGGTGAACTAGCCCCCTGAGAAACCGAACCTGCTAGGGGGGCCGGCTCTCGCTGGGGCATCTCGAATGATGGCGATGCCGGTGCTGGAGCTGCTGGGGGCTGCCAAGGCCGAGAACCATCGCAGTGCGGCAGAGTCCCAGCGGGGAGAGGAGGTAACGTCCCCTGTGAAACCAATACAGGTGCCGGCAATGGGGAAGCCGGTGTCCGAGAGGTCGGAGGGTGGGTGCCCGAACGTGGACGTAGCTGATTTTGGTGACGACGTACCACCCGATCCCCCGCCTGCAAGGTATAGAGCCGGCGGCCATTTCGGCGCAGGACCACCGCCGGTATCCAACGTGGATTGCGACCAAACCCACGGGCCCAGACCGACATACCCAGTGGAAAGCCAGGTACTTCGTTTTGTGAAGACTGGCGAGGACCAGGCCAGAGGAGGTGCAGCAGAGTCCTAGGTTGACGCCCATGGAGGAGCTCTGCGGGGCTGCGGTCGCCCATTGGTGTGGTCCGGTATGCCGTCAAGAAAAACGTCAAGGCTTCCTCTGCAGGAAATTCGTGCACATACTTTTTCATCTGCGTCTTAAATGTGCGCACCATGCGCTCGGCTTCCCCATTCGATTGTGGATGGAAGGGGGGAGAGCAAACGTGCCGAATACCGAAGCGCCTACAAAAATCCTGGAAGGTCTGCGAAATAAACTGCGGTCCATTGTCTGAGACCAGGGTGATTGGCAGACCTTCCACAGAAAAGATTTTTGCTAGTGCCTGGATTGCAACTTCTGAAGTGGTTGAGGAGCAGCGAACCACATATGGGAATCGGGAATAAGCATCAATGACAATGAGCCAAAAGCCATTGAGAAACGGGCCCGCAAAATCAATGTGAACACGTTCCCATGCTTGGGTTGCCGGCGGCCATGACGAGAACGCTGCCCTGGGAGATGCTTGTTGGCTCGCACACTGGGAACAGGCGGCCACCAAGTGCTCAATTCCTCTGTCAACACCGGGCCAGTACAAATGTCTGCGAGCCAAGGTTTTAGTACGGGAAACACCCCAGTGCCCCGCATGTAATAACGTGAGGACCTCCCTTCGTAAACCTGCAGGAACAACCACGCGAGGAGCTGTATCATCGGTAGCCAGAAGGAGAACTCCTTCCAAGACCGAGAGGCGGTCTCGGAGAAGAAAATAATTACAAAGAGGGTCCGAGGCCCGGCCCGGAGGGCGGGAGGACCACCCCTGCTGAATGAGGCGAACTACTTGCCGGAGAACCGGGTCAGCCGCCGTTTCCCTGGCGACTCGAGAACTAGTGATCAGAAAGCCATCAACTGCTTGGCGGGATGCCACATCCAAATGAAAACACATAATCTCCTCTCGTTCGAACGTAGGATCCGGGCCCACCGGAAGACGGGAAAGAGCGTTGGCGTTGGCATGCTGTCCTGTAGGGCGAAAATGAATGTCATAATGGTACTTAGAGAGGAACAAGGCCCAGCGCTGTAGTCTGTGGGCCGCCCTATCCGGAATCTGAGAGGCGGGGCCAAATAACGATATTAACAGCTTATGGTCAGTGATTAACTGAAACTTCGTGCCGTACAAGAAAGGGTGAAACTTGGTAACAGCGTAGACAATGGCCAAAGCCTCTTTTTCCACCTGGGAGTAATGGGCCTGCGCGGGACTAAGCGTTTTAGACGCAAACGCCAGTGGTTGCTTGGAACCGTCTGCGTTGCGATGGGCCAGGACCGCCCCCACCCCATACTGCGAAGCATCTGTAGCCAGGACCAACAGCTTACGGGGATCAAAAGTAGCCAAACAAGGGGCTGAAGTGAGGAGGCCCTTCAACGAGGTGAACGCTCGCTCGCATGCAGGCGACCAATCAAAAGGAACACCCTTGTGCAGAAGGCAGTACAGGGGGTGGGCTATAGTGGAAGCCCTGGGAATGAACCGGTGGTAATAGGCTATCTTGCCTAAAAAAGCTTGTAACTCTTTCAGCGAAGTGGGCCGAGGAAGGTTGACGATACCTTGGACCAAACTTCCTAGTGGCTGTATGCCATGCCGAGATATGGTGTAGCCCACATACACAATGGACGGTTGGAAGAAGGTTGACTAATGCAGGTTGCAACGCAAGCCCACAGACCTGAATTTGAGAAAGAGGGTGCGAAGGTTGTGCAAGTGTTCCTTCGTACTGCGGCCTGTGACAATTATGTCATCCAGGTAATTAATACAATGAGGGATTGTCGACGTGACATGCTCAAGATAACGCTGGAATATCACCGGGGCACTGGATATTCCAAAAGCCAACCGCTGGTATTGGTAAAGGCCAAACGGGGTGTTGACGACCGCCAGCCGTTTGGAGTCCTCATCAAGAGGTATCTGATGATAAGCCTCCGACAGATCGATTTTCGAAAAATATTGGCCACCCGCCACGGCGGAGAACAATTCATCAGCACGAGGCAAAGGATAGGTGTCCACCACCAATTGGGAATTAATGGTGGCCTTGAAATCACCACAAAGACGTAAGTTTCCTGAGGGCTTCTTGACAATAACGAGGGGCGAAGCCCACTCACTGGAAGAAACGGGAAGAACGACCCCTAGGGCTGTCAGCCGGTCTAGCTCTTCCTTTACCTGAGGGCGGAGAGCCAAGGGGATCTGCCTCGCGCGTAGAAAACGCAGGCGAGCCGACGCCTTCAATGTTAAGTGAGCTTCAAAATCGGAAACACGCCCCAGGCCCTCCTCAAAAATATCTGGAAAATCTGAGATCAAAGATTCCAATGAGTGATAGGGAACGTCTTCGGAGACCAACTGTATGGTGTCAGCAATAGAAAAACCGAAAGCTTGAAAGGCATCCAGGCCAAAAAGGTTAGCGAAGCTCGCATCACTGACAACAATAAAAGTAATAGGCCGAGTGACTGATTTGTAAGTCACGTCGGTAGTGAATTGACCCAGTAGGGGAATGAACTGTTTACCATAACCGCGTAGACGCCGGTAAACTGGCGCCAACGGGGGCGATCCAAGGTCGGAATAAGTTTGTGCATTCAACAACGAAACTGCCGCCCCCCTATCTACTTGCAGTTGTAACCGGCGCGACCGAACCGACACCTCGATAAAGAGTTTGTGGGCCGATGCGTCGGGAGCCTGGCCCGATGAAACTTCCTGAATGTCAACGTCCATGTCCTCTGTACTTGCTTCCTTCGATGCTTTGGAGGCTGAGCGGCAAACTTTAGCAATGTGACCTTTTTTATTACATTTGCGACAAATGGCCCAACGCTGGGGGCACTCTGACCGATCGTCCGATCGTGATGTATATAGCACGACGCACAGGACGGCAACAGGGGTCGGCGGCCGGAATTCTGTTTACGCGCCGTGCGGGAGCAGCCGTAACGGCCGGATTGTACCGCTCGCACGTCGTCCACCCCGGACACAGTGGACGCGGCCGCGCCACCCTGAACCTCCGCGACGTCACACCACGCTTCCAGCTGTTGACCTGCCGCGTGAGAGACTTCATACGATTGAGCAATGGACAGAACTTCCTCGAGGGAAGGGTCTTCTAACTGCAGGGCCCGTTGCCGGACCTCCCTATCAGGGGCCGAACGAACAATGACGTCGCGTACCATAACGTGGGCATACGACTTCGCGACTGCTCCGTGACAAAATGACACTTGCGACTAAGACCGTGCAGGGTAGCGGCCCACGCCCGGTAAGACTGATGGGGCTGTTTCTTGCATTGATAGAACTCGACCCTAGCCGCCACAACATGCGTGCGGCGGCGATAATATGAAGACAGCAACGAACACAATGCGTCAAAAGACAAGGACGAGGGTTCCTGCAATGGCGCTAGCTGCCGCAAAACTTGATACAGCGAGGGAGATATCCAAGACAAGAAGAGAGCACGACATACCTCCGCATCGGCAACATGAAACGCCTGGAAATGCTGCCGAAGGCGATGTTCATATGCATCCCAATCCTCCGCCGTCTCGTCATACGGGGGAAAGGGAGGAGGGAACTGCGCCAGAGCAGACAGCGTGGAGAGCAACGCCGGAAGCACTTGTTTCATGGTGGCCATGAGTTCCGTCTGCTGCGCAACCAAAACTCGCACCAAATCCTCCATGCCGAGGAGAAACTGCGAAACCGGAACAACGACGCAACACGCGAAAGAACGACCCTACTCGTCGCCAATTGTGTAGTAACACTGTTCACGTTTACGTCACACTTCACTTAGCGTAGACCGGGACTGTGTCCTAGGCATGCCCGATGTTGACTGACTGGGCACGGCCCGTGCTGCTGGAGTTGTTGTTGTTGTTCTTGTTGTTACGCCGGCAGAGGTCGCGTCCGAATTCTCGCGTGCCCTCTGGTGGACGGGACTCTACTTGCGGCAACTACCGCCCGTGACGCGCCGTGCCAATGTGCGCCTCCCGCGATCTTTCTGGTGGCTACTACAGAAACTAACAGTAAAAAAGATGCAAAAATACATTTACATTTTAAATGTGAAACCACATGAACACCAACACACATTCCATCCACGCTTAGTTAACCTAACAGAGACAGAACTACACGAAAATGAAAAAATGCTCTTGGAAAAAGGTTTGAAACACTGCACCAATAGCAAAGTGAACAATCAATACATAGAAAATCTCATAGTAGAAACTGAACACATCCTTACACGTGAAGAACAACAAATTAATTGTGAAATAAACACAGTACTGACAAGAGAACTAGTAAAAGAAGAAATAAAAGGCATAATAAAACAAACACAGCAGACACACAATAAGAACAACCACACAGAAGCAGCCACTATGAAAAGGTTAAAACAAAAGTTAACAAACAATAACGTATTAATAACAAGAGCAGACAAGGGAAATGTAACAGTACTAATGGATAAAGAGCAATACATCACAAAAACCAAGGAATACATAAACACCAATGCCATACAAAAACTGAAGTCAGATCCAACTACACGATTCCAGGCAAATGTGAAACGAACACTGAAAAACATTGAACACACACTCACAGGCAAACAGAAATACTACTTAACACAGAAAAACCCACAAGCACCAACACTCCGCAGTCAACCGAAAGTACATAAAGATGGAATGCCAATGAGAGCTGTTATCAACTTCAAGAAAGCCCCAACATACCGCATAGCCAAACAACTCAAAAAGTTAGTTACAAAACACTATAAAGTAGAAAACAACAGAACAGTGATAAACACAGGAAACCTAATAGAAAACATACAGAAATACAGGTACCACACACAGCATCACTGATTTCATTCGATATAGAAAATATGTATACCTCCATCCCTATCACAGAAACAATAGAAATCATAGAACAAAATCTCTCATCCCACAGCAACCTCACCACAGACGCAATAAGAGAAATAACAGATATGCTCAGACTGACAACTGAACAAAACTACTTTCAGTTTGAGAAAGAATATTATCTACAAACTGATGGACTGCCCATGGGATCCCCAATATCAGGAACACTAGCAAACATTTTCATCAGTCACCTAGAAAATCAGATATTTGAAAAGATAACCACAAATGAAAGTTTCAAAATCATATATTGGTACAGATACGTGGGTGACATTATTTGTCTGGTAGATGAGCCAAGTGAAAAAAATAGATGAACTCCATTCAGAAATAAACAAAGCTCATCAGAACATAAAATTCACACTTGAAAAAGAAAAAGAAAATCAAATAAATTTCCTTGACATTACAATTAAAAAAGAAAATGGCAAACATACATTTAACATCTTTGGAAAACCAACAGCCACAGACACAATAATACATTCCACATCCAACCACCCCCACGGCCAGAAACTTGCAGCACTAAGACACATGTTACATCGATTAAACAGAATCCCACTTAGCAAGAGAAACTATGAACAAGAAATGAGTACAATCATACAAATAGCTAGGAACAACGGGTATGACACACATGTGGTACACAGGCTCAATCAAAAAATAAAAACACAAATAAAAAACAAACACAACATTTCCAGAATACAAAAGAACTCACAAGCTGAAAACTCACAAACACACTCAACAAACACACTCAAGAAAAGAACCAGATGGAACACCATGACCTACACACACAAACTAACACACAGAGTTGCAAACATCCCAAAGAGACAGGGCTTCAAAATAGCGTATAAGCCTGGGAAAACCCTTCAATCACACCTAAGCCAGCCAGCTACCAAGAGGGACAAATTCCAACAATCAGGAATATATAAACTTGAATGTCAAAGTTGTGATGCAGTATACATAGGCATGACATGCAGGAATTTTGAAACAAGATACAAAGAACATATCAGATGTTGGAAGTATGAAACAAACCATTCCACATTTGCAGAACATTTAAAACACTACAACCATCATCCTACAAACATGGAACAAGAAATGAAAATAATGAGAATAAGCAACCATGACAAACATCTTATACAAACACAAGAAAACTTCCACATCCAGAAAGCCATAGCAGAAAACAAACATGTGATAAATGAACAAACACACATCAGCACAGGCTCCCTACTACACTTAATACAGGAAATGATAACATAAAACTCTTCCCCACACCGTCTGGACACACACACACACACACACACACACACACACACACACACACAAATGCATACACGAACAGACCACAGATACTTCAATAATTACACAAATAAGTTTCGATCTTTGGCAAAAACATTTGACAGTTGGCAACAGAAACCAAAACATTGCATTAAAACAAGTGTTCAGTGCATAGTGTTGTGGAATGTGGAAAAAACCGCAATTTGGCGTTCATAAGAAGAACAACACCAAAAATGTAACAGGAGAGTAATATGTAAGAAATTGTCCACACAACCTGTAAGTACAGTTCAAAAGATTACTATTTAATAGGAAACAGCAACCACCAGAACTGTTTATAACCTATAGGCACAGTGACAAAAATGTAAATAAAATAGCAATCATATGTACATATTCCAGGCCACTGATGATGCCTTGCAGAAAATAAAGGCGAAACGCATATGGCACTAAAATTGTGTTTTATTCAGTTGCTGTCAGACGGTCCATAAGTAAAAATTATCAATATACCGTTATATTTTCCAATATGATATACTTGACTTGTAACAATATTATGAGAAAGTTGCTACTCACCATCGCAGATAGGCACACAAGAAGACTCTCACAATTATAGCTTTCAGCCATTAAGGCCTTCATCAACAATAGACACACACAAACACACACTCATGCAAATGCAACTAACACCCACGACTGCAGTGTCAGGCAACTGAAACCACATTCATAATGTTGTTACATTCCATCCTGGATTTTCAATTGTTTAGTATATTTGACTTGTCTTGTTCATGATTTATCCTGTGTTGCTGAAATTATTCATGCAAATTTTCATCCTGCTGACAAGTTGGTGTCTGCTGTGATGAAGGTGTTTCTTAAACCACATTATAGAAAACAAGCCTTCAGAGCAGCAGCATCCGACATACCACTGGCACCAATCATAACACACTGGGGCACATGGTTGTCCACAATGATCTGAGCATTTCTACATTTGATCCTAAGAGTGCAGCCTCTATTCAAACTGGCCAAGATGTTCTGAACACACCAGAAATAGGAGTTAATCTTGCATATATATCTGCTCATTTTTCTCATCTTTCAGCAGCAATAGTTTCTATGGAGACCCAGGCAGTTCTACTCTTTGTGATTTATTAAGTGTGTTCTAAACCACAGTCTCTAAACTTGATTCTGTTCCTGGAAGAGTTGCTAAAATACTGAAGAAAGAAGTTCAGAGCACACTTTAAAAAAATACAGGATACGAACAAATTTCTGAAACTGATGAAATTTTAACCAGTAAGCGCACTGAACTTCTGAGCAACACGTCGTGACCAGCAGAGCAAATAGCTGCTTTTGCACAACCACTCTTATGTCCCTGCGAGGTAGAGAGAAGTTTCTCCGGCTTCAAGCACAGTTTTCGGGACAACAGGAGATGGGTTGCTTTTGAACATGGGTAATATATAGTGAATGTGAACTATAACAGAAGGTAAGTGGAGAATTAACAGTTAGTACAATAGCTTTCCTTAAATTAATATAAAATACTAGCTTCCTTGCATGTTTTGTCAATGTTTCTTTGTGAATCATTCACAGGCATTTACGTAAGTCCTTTTTGTACTAAAAAGTAATTCAGTTTTTATACCATTTTATGTGGACAGTTAATGTGCATAGTTTAGACTCTCTTGGTGCATAAATTCATACATCTTTAAGTGATTATTACTGCATGAAAATCTGGCCTCTAGTCATTAACCAGGCTACATAAATTAGTGTGGCCACTCCCTCATTCGGCAAAGTGCAATCAGAGTTGTACTACCACCATGACGTGCTGCTCTTACGTTGTGTGCAACTGACAGTCATTTATAATCACAAGTTTCGAACACTGTCATTTTTGGCTGTGGTGGATCCACTTGGTCTATAACATTTTTGTCTTTGATGTTTCTTTTGCCTTTTGACTTTCTATACATCATGAAGTGGACTCCATTGGTTTGTCAGTGCCATGTGAAGCCACAGATACACACTGTACACAGTGTGCCATCATCTGAGCTAGGTTTGTGGAGGCTGGTTGGCTTTCAGGCCCACACTGTCATAAAACTTACAGCAAATTTAGGATTTTCCAAAGCTCACCCAATACTGTTGGCCATCAAGGATAAGGTTAAAACTGAACTAGACAGGTCAGAACATCAGGTTTCATCTGCCATTTCCTACAGTCAGTGGGCTTTGCCATCAGTGGTAATTGGAAGCCTGGGGGGAAGGGGAGGGGGGCGGGCCTCTCTGTGGTTGTCTGTAGACTTCAAGCAAATTCTTAATGTACAAGAGGACAATGATTCTTATTCCTTGCTGGTGCAGATGACCTTTTCTCTTAACTTTCAGGAGGAAAACTCCTTTCTAAAACTGGTCTATGGAAGAACAGTCAATGAAGTCTTTAACACCCAATTCAGACTGCATCAATATAACAGGTCACCTCTTGACATCACTAGCAACCCCACCATATTCCAGAGGTTTCTTGAGCAGACTTTTGTGAGGGATACCATATTGTGTGAATTATCTCAATTACATTCCGGTCACTGGTCACACGTGGAAGAAAAAGTACAACTTTTCTAAATGCATTTTCATTCAAGCAGAAGTCGATTATTCTCAGCAAGAATACAAAGAGGCCAATAAGAACATGTCTGTGCCTACAACCACAAAGAACCTTCAAGTATTTCTACGAAAAGTAGATTACTATGCTCAGTTTATTCCCCTGGACATTCCCTGTAGCCCAGTCAATAAATAGTCTCCATAAAAATGGATTCCCCATTCAGTGATCAGGAGAATGTCACCTGGATTTTCAGAAATTAGTCTGCCTCTGTAGTTCAAAATGGCTCTGAGAACTACGCGACTTAACTTCTGAGGTCATCAGTCGCCTAGAACTTCGAACTAATTAAACCTAACTAACCTAAGGATATCACACACATCCATGCCCGAGGCAGGATTCGAACCTGCGACCGTAGTGGTCGCTCGGCTCTAGACTGTAGCACCTAGAACCGCACGGCCACTCCGGCAGTTCAGTGGGCAGCACATCTGCCTAGTATGCAGAGGACTGGTTCAATTCCTGATACTGGCATGGAATTTTCCTTGGTGGAATGACTGGAGCAGGGTGCTCTCAGCCTCACGATGCCAACTGAGGGGCTACTTGAACAAGAAACAGCACCTTCAAAATCAAAAAAGCCAACAAAGGCTGGGAGAGCAGTGTGCTGACCCCATGCCCCTCCATACCACATCCCAATGATGCCATTGGCAGAGGATCTCATGGCAGTCGGTCAGTCCACATCAGAATGCGAAGCTTTGCTTTGCTCTTTTTCTGAAATTAAAACCAATCCTCAAATGAAGACCTTGCATTGTGATTTATTGGCCCCAACTGCCGCTGGTGTTGGCAACAGGTGCATCCCTAAGTGGCACTGGTGCTGTTCTTTTTCGTATGTTAGAGCACAGCACAGAGAGATCAATCGCTTTTATGTCACAGACACTTACTCTTGCTCAAAAACATTATTCACAAGTCTAAAAGAAAGCACTTTCATCTCTGGTATCTATAAATTTTGAGTTCTTTTCGTTTTTTTTTTTTTTGTACGATAGTAATTTTTTCTTATTTTCAGCCAAAAACAACTCTTGCCACTTTTTTGGACCTAAGGTAAAATTTCTAGAGTTTACTTCAATAGTCTTCGTTGACTGGCTCTCTATTTGACAAATTTCCAACACTCCATTCACTATCACACTTCTGCTCATCATTCTAATGCAGATGTGTTTTTTTCATCTTTTGACAGGTTTGGAATATGAATTTGAACATCAAGTGACAGTTTGTTTTCAGTCAGACAGCCAATTGAGGCAACTGCTTGATGAGTTCCCTATAAATACCTGGGATGTTGGTACATCATCTAGGTGTGACTTGCTTCTTCAACAGGTCCTGCAGTATGTCCAGTCGAGTTGACATACCAAGCTCACCAGTGCAGAAGCACCTGGCCTTCACTATTTTTTTTTTTTTTTTCATCTGCAGCAGAACTTCAGGCTATGCAATGGGTGGTGCTTCTTACAGAAGATGATGAACAATGGCAGATGATGGTACCATCCAACTTACAATGTTAGGTGCTTCAAGTCCTGCATCAGTCCCACTGCAGGATTTTGAAGATGAAATAACTACATCTACTGTCCATGCATGGACAATGATGTTGAACTCATCGTTTTACAATGCCTCATTCGCCAGGCACACCAGCCAGCCCCACACCAGCTGTTCTATCCATGACCAGTGCCAAGACAGCTGTGTGTCTTAGTTCATGCAGACTACAAAGACCCTTTCTTGGTGACCATATAGTAATCATTGTGGACTTCTCTTCCCATTCACATAGGTTAGTCCCCTCCAGTTGATGACAATGGCAGCCAACACAGTGGGAGCCTTGGAAAGGATCCTACAATAGAGGGTGTGCCTTGCCTGCTGACAACGGTTCCCAGTTTAGAGTGACTAATTTAAAAATGTTTTGAACATGCAATGGCATTTAATATCTTACCACACACCCTTTCCATCCAGCCTCAAGTGGGCAGACAGAACACTTAAAACTCAAATATTAAAATATTAAGAGCTGTGAGATTAGCTTCAGTGCTCAACACCTTCCAAGCTTGTTACAGGTCTATATCTGTCAATGATTGAACCCTGGTGGGCCGCCTATATAAGTGGCCTCACAGAACACTTCTGGATCTCCTGTTTCTGGCCCTCAAACATGAAACAATGCAGACTGTGTGTGAGTGTCCCAGTTTAGGAGCACACATTCGGATCACATCTGAGGTGGATTTGGGTTATGCAATGGAACAGCAGGAGCAACACCAATGTTGGCACTTAAAATACTTGGGGTGCTGTGCCGGCACTACAATCAGCTCTAATTGTGGTGCCTTGGTCAGCAGCATCTCTTGTTGGGGAGTCCACCATTGCTGACATCACAACTGCATCATAGCTCTGTCTACTCCCTGGTCACAGTGGATAAATCACCTGGTTCTTCATTCCAGGGGGCTGAGGTGGACTAAATTAATTACATTATTTCACCAGATTTCTCACACCCAGAAAGGTACATTCCTTAATATTGACTTCTATCTCTTTGATGGCTCCAAAAAATCCCTCATCACAAAAAAAGAAAGACAGATATCTACAAACAGCACTTCAATTTGACAGGACGTTGTCAACTGGTGGGGTTGACATATGGAAAATGGGAAGAGGAGTCTATGACAATTACTACATGGACAGCAAGAAAGGGACCATGAAGTCTGTGTGAACTGAGTCCCTCAGCTGTGTTGATACTGGCCACCGAAAGGGGTGTGGGCTATATAGTGTGCCTGGAAAATGGGTTGCTGTTGAAACACTTGTTCACACATGACAAGTGTAGGATGTGACACTGACCTGACACTGGACTGCTTTGGAATGTGAGGGAGGCATACTCATTGTCAAGGTTCATCACTGGAATGAATCCCCGACACCTAGTCTATAAATCTTTCAGGAAGTATTCTCTCACACTCCTAGAAACATTCATATTACTGCCAACCAGCCACAACAAATACTGATCTTGGCATTATATACCTCTTCAGAAGTAGCCTGTTCAACAGGCTCTCCACACCCCAATGAAATTGTCCATCATTCTATCACTACTCCCAAATCCACATCCTTATGAATAACTCAGTTTAGTCTCTTGTAATGTTCTGCCTTCACTACCTTCTCAAGACCTGTGGTTTCTTTTATATCATCAAAGGTACAAGTGGGACTTGAGTTTCTCCCGGCATGTACATGTTCATGTAACTTACAGAAATTTACACGGGTGATGTCATTGGCAACTGCCAATATTTCACAGGTGCACATCCAGTCATTTTTGAGCAAAAGTTGCAGCAAGTAAGCACTGTGGAAGGGAATTTAAAACCTAAGTTTACAGAGAGCAATTTCAGAAAAATAACACTCAATATTCTCTTTGAAACTGTCAATGTAGCAAGGGTAAAATACAGGGAATGTAAAGCTATTAAAAAGTTATATAGAAACCAAACAGCAGTTATATGAGTCAAGGCGCATGAAAGGGAAGCAGGGGTTGAGAAGAGAGTGAGATAGGATTGTAGCCTATCCCCAACGTTATTCAACCTGTACACTGCACTAGCAGAAAAGGAAACAAAATAAAATTTTGGAAAGAAGTTAAAGTTCAGGAAGAAGAAATAAAAACTGTGAGGTTTGCAGATGATGTAATTCTGTCAGAGATAGCAAAAGACTTGGAAAAGCAGTCGATTGGAATGAACAGTATCTTGAAGGGAGGATACAAAATGTCAACAAAAGCAAGCACGGACAATGGAATGTAGCTGAATTAAATCAGGTGATGCTGAAAGAGCTAGATTAGGAAATGAGACATTTAAAGTAGTAGATGAGTTTTGCTACTTGGGCAGCAAAATAACTGATGATGGCTGAAGTAGAGACAGTATAAAATGTAGACCGGCAATGGCAAGAAAAGCATTTTCGAAGAAAAGAAATTTGTTGACATGAAATACAGACATATGTGCCAGGAAATATGTTCTGAAGGTATTTGTCTGAAGTGTAGCCATGTCTGGAAGTGAAGCTTAGACGATAAACAGTTTAGACAAGACGAGAGAATAGAAGCTTTTGAAATGTAGTGCAACAGAAGAATGCCGAAGATTAGATGGGTAGATCACATAACTAATATGGAGGATAGAACTGGGGAGACAAGAAATTTGTGGCACAACTTGACTAAATGAAGGGAACAGTTGACAGGACACATTCTGGCATCATGAGTTCACCAATTTAGTATTGGAGGGAAAAGAGTGTGTGTGTGTGTGTGTGTGTGTGTGTGTGTATGGGGGGGAGGGGGGGGGCAAAAATCAAAATCACATACGCAGACCAAGAGAAGAATACAGTAAGCAGATTTAGGATGTAAGTTGGGTTAGTTATTCAGAGATGAAGAGACTCACACAGGATAATCGAATCAGCGTTTGGACTGCTGAAGACCCCAACAACATGAAAACTGCGTGAGGGGCGCTCCCCCCCCCCCCCCCCCCGCCGCCCCCACCCACCCACCCACCCACACACACACACACACACACACACACACACACACACACACACACACACACAGTGTAAACATTAGCACCATCAAACAACCAAAGATGACTGACATCAGAAGTTATTGATAGTGAAAATTAATACCCAATGAATAAGGTATCATTAACTCTGTACCTCTGTTTTTTGACAAGGGAGAGAGCAGAAGTCCCAGAAAAATTTAAACAAAAATCTCCATGTCTATTTATAAGGTTACTTGCTAACTTAATTTCAAGTGCTTCCTTGATTACAGTGTCCCAATAGCTGTAAGTATATACCAGAGTCTCCACGTTGTTCTATTCCATATGATGACTGGTGCCAAGATAGTATTCCGTAAACGCAGATTTTCTCAGCTGTTACAAGTGTGTATGATGAAACTTCCTGGCAGATTAAAACTGTGTGCCGGACCGAGACTCGAACTCAGGACCTTTGCCTTTCGCAGGCAAGTGCTCTACCATCTGAGCTACCCAAGCAGCACAACTCACGCCCTGACCTCAGAGCTTTACTTCTGCCAGTACATCGTCTCCCACCTTCCAAACTTTACAGAAGCTCTCCTGCAAACCATGCAGAACTAACACTCCAGAAAGAAAGGATATTGCGGAGACATGGCTTAGCCACAGCCTGGGGGATGTTTCCAGAATGAGATTTTCACTCTGCAGCGAAGTGTGCATTGATATGGAACTTCCTGCAGATTAAAACTGTGTGCTGGACCGAGACTCGAACTTGGGTAGGAGACGATGTACTGGTAGAAGTAAAGCTGTGAGGACGGGGCGTGAGTCGTGCCTGGGTAGCTCAGATGGTAGAGCACTTGCCCGCAAAAGGCAAAGGTCCCTAGTTCGAGTCTCGGTCTGGCACACAGTTTTAATCTGCCAGGAAGTTTCATATCAGCACACACTCCACTTCAGAGTGAAAATCTCATTCTGGAAACATCCCCCAGGCTGTGGCTAAGCCATGTCTCCGCACTATCCTGTCTTTCAGGAGTGCTAGTTCTACAAGGTTCGCAGGAGAGCTTCTGTAAAGTTTGGAAGGTAGGGGACGATGTACTGGCAGAAGTAAAACTGTGAGGATGGGGCCTGAGTTGTGCTTGGGTAGCTCAGATGGTAGAGCACTTGCCTGCAAAAAGCAAAGGTCCCGAGTTCGAGTCTCGGTCCGGCACACAGTTTTAATCTGCCAGAAAGTTTCACATCAATGCACACTCCGCTGTACAGTGAAAATCTCATTCTAGAAGTGCATATGATGCTTATGTTCTGTACATTGGTCCTCCAAAGTCCTGGTAGTCCAATCAATGTATGACATGTCACAACAGCAAGGAGTATGGTAGACACCCGTCTTTTGCAAATCAAGATCATCCTTTATGAAACCTAAAAATTACCCTAATCTTAGATGACGGTCAAAAAACACACTTTTCACATTATTGTCACAAAATAAGGTCGATCCTATTGGAAATGTTCCCTGCATAAGGAGAAAAGGCTGTAGACCTTGGTGCCACCTCAGTATTACCTTCATTTATGCAGTGCACAGTTGGTCAGTAATGCAATGCATGTCTGTTCTGTCTTTCACTATAGCCATTGGTAATAGTGCGAAGCTATCTTGCTACATTATGGCAATGTTGACACGAGGCGTCCGCAATGGAAACATTTTGCCACTGAGACTGGGTCAGGGCAAAACGTAACATCAGCATTTCTGGTGAGCCAGGCAGCAGACTTCAGCTGAATGTAGTGGGTTAGAGTGGCCAAATAGGGCACATATCTTCATTATGTGCTGAAATAAAGGATATGGTGAATGCAACAAACACTACCAAGAGCTTTTACAAAACAGTTCTATACTATAACAAACTCATAACGGAAGTTCAGCTGAAGGAAACTTTGTAATAGCAAGCCCTAAGCAGTCATGATGAATGTCGTCAGGTAAACATTAGCCACTACTTTGCTCCATATATACCTCCTCAGTTTAGCTCATAATGCAATCGGTCAGACAGATGGATGATGTACATGACATTCACACTTATTGCAGCAAAGTGCCATCTGGCACAAGTCTGGTGTATATTTCCTGCGTTCTCACCATAATCACCAGTCACAGAGTTCAACACCACAGTCCGCCTCTGTCGCAGATGGGAGGACCTTGAGGTTTTACCTTCCCACCAGGATCAAGACACTAGTGTTCCTGACATTACTGTGAACTGAATAGTGCCTGCCTGGATGGCAGGCCAATATCATCAAACTTCATGGCTACATGGGCACCAACATCACAGTACAACAGACGACGAAGAAGGATGGTGAGTGGGAGGAGACGGAGCGCCTCCTAAGTTGGTATGTGTAAGTTCAATACATGCACTGCCGTCACTCACTGCCATGGTGTCACGGTACTGCCTGTGCTGCGGCCACTGCAAGTGGTGAACTTCTAGTGCAACAGCTGGCTGGAATGAAATGTGCAGTTTCAGCTGCCTTGAGTAGGCTTAAGGCCGCTTATGACACAATTCCTCAGCCGGCACTGACAGGTGATGCCAAGCAAGAGTCAAGGCCTACCGGCAACCACAGGTCACTACCATCTTTCCCAGGAAAACTGGTAAGAAGTGAAATGGGAGAGTGCCTAATGACACAGAACCAATTCTACTTACACCTTCAAAAATTTGTCTCTGCAAATTTGATGTCAGGAACTGGTAGTGATTCTGACACTTGCAGCATCTACATCAGAAGGCTGTATGAAGCATTTCGTACAGAGCCACAACAGTAGTTACAACTGTGGGGTGAGTCAATGAAATGCTTTGTTTCTCACACAAATATGTTTTGGGGGTGATCATGTCCAGAATAAGACACGGTGAGTTCAGAGTTACTTTTTGCAAAACCTAGTATCTGAATTTAAGGGGAATTATAGTAAAGTGTAGTTTGTACCAGTAGATTAAAATCTGTAGTTTGTCTTGGCATAGAGCACCTTGTGATGATAGGTTTATTCATGTAATACATTCCAATTGCAGTAAGGTCATGCAAAAGAGAGCTTTGTTAAGAACTGTCATTGGGTGTAAATGAGACGAAATAATAAGTAAATTTTGATATTCACTGTAGTGTATATTGTGTGTGGTGTATAAGGCCTACAGTGATAGAAAAGTAAACTGCACAAATATGGCAAAAATGCAAGCAGCTACTACAGCAGACACAGTATCAGCTCTTGCAGAACAGGTTAAATTATGAAAAGGACAGAACCCATCGATTGTCAGTCTGGACCTCATGGTTAAGAGCAGACTACAAGAGCCAAAGTATAGGTTGCACACAATATGTGGCAATGCAGTTGAATCAGTTGGGACAACACAGTTGTGTTTAAAATGGAAAACACAAGATTTCGTGGGCAAATGAAAGTGTTGTCAACTGAGGGACAAAGTATCGTTGCGATGCTTGTGTTAGATTTTTTGGTTAGGCACCATGCTAGAATCAGCCTTTGTCAATGTACAATTGAACTCAATGGTAAGTTATTTCCATTGAGTATAACAGCTGCAAATGTTTCTCTATCACACAATGCACATATTACAAAGATAGCTTTGAATAAACTGTATATAAGTACATTAAAAGTTGTTTTGCATGACAGAGTACCAGCAGACACAGCAAAACTAATCTGTATACCAGTACATAATAACATTCCACAAGGTGTAGTGCGTTTGGTAGAACCTCTAACTAGTTAATGGCATGTTGGATGAGCAACATTGTTTTGTACATAGGGGTGTAACATGTACAAGAGATGTTAACGGCCAGGTTATGGTGCCAATAAGACTGGGTAATTTTGGGGGAGATGAATTGTGACTTCCAAAAGGATTACTGATAGCTACGTTAGAGGTCCTCAAAGAGGAAGATACTGAGAATTCTAGGGTACAAAGTAGAACAGAGCAAACCATCGACATACCTGTGTTGCGAGAAAAATTTAAACACCTTTAGGGTGAAGATAGGTCATTAATGGAATCAGTGTTACTATGCTCTAGGGACCTGTTCAATCCACAAGGAGTGTTACCTGCTCCACCGATCACACAACATAGAATACCAACTGGCAATCATCCACCAGTATTTAAAAAACAGTATTGGCTACCGAGCATTTACAGCCTTTAGTAGACAAAATGGTGAATCAGCAGTTATCAGATGGAATTACAGAACATGGTCAGTGAGTATCATGTTTGTGAGTAAGTCATAAGATGGAACAAAAACAATGTTGCAACTACAGATTCTTAAATGAAAGACAGTAACAGATCTATACCTGATCCCTAATGTTACTGACACATAGATAATTTGGATCAGTGCAAGTTCTTTTCAACCCTATATTTAAGAAGTGGATATAATCAAACTGAGGTACACCCTGAGGAAAGACCTGAAATAGCATTTACCATGACTTCTGGTCACTACCAATATTGTAGGATGCCTTTCGGGCTGATGTTTATTAGATGGAGTCCTCAGAGGTTTAAATCCAAACAAATGCATGATGTATCTTGGCAATATAATTATATTCAGAAAATGTTTGGAAGAGCACATTCAGCATTTCGAGATGGTATTTGACAGGTTGAGAAAGGCTCAACTTATACTTAACATTGATAAGTGTCACTTTGTACAGTCAAAAGTACTCTGTCTGGGGCATACAATTAGCCAAGATGGAATAAGGACAGATCCATGCCTTACATCAGCAGTATATGACTTTCTGGTCCCTCAGATAGCTAAACAATTGGAATCTTTCCTTGGATTAGCAAACTACTATAGAAAATTCACGAAGGGGTTTCCTGAAATGGCACAACCACTAACAAAAGTATTGCCGAGATGTATTACGTTTAGCTGGACACCTGAGTGTCAAGTAGAATTCCACAAATTTAAAAGATATATTAACTTCAGATCCCATTCGGATTTTTCCAGATTTCTCAAATTTTTTTTTTGTTACTGATCATGCAGCTTTAAAATGGCTACTAGAGCTAAAAGATCCTTCAAGTCGTCTAATGAGAAGAGTTTTGCAACTAAGTGAATTTCAATACGATGTGATTCAGAAACCAGGTGTTAATACACACAAATGCAGACACACGTAGTAGGAAGATTAGGGCATTGAAAGTCTCTGTATTTGATCTAAAAGATCTGGTGAAAGCACAAGCAAATGGTAAAGTGTGTCAGATGTATTGCAAACAGTTATAAAGTTTGTCATACAAGATGGGGTTTTGTGTAGATCAACCAAGTGTGGACTGTGTGTTGTAGTTCCAGCAGCTTTGCAGATAGAAGAACTGCGGTAAGCACATGGTCATATGTTATTGGGTTCATAGGTCTAAATCCAAGATGCAAAGCCATTACATGAATTCTCAACACCTAGACTGGGATGTAATGTGTGCCTTCAATTCAAAAACTCATATAGGAAAAGGGTTATCACCTTACAGGGTGGTATATGGAAGAAAAATGCTTCCTCCTTTTGATGGATTCAACCAAAGTTGGGAAAAGAATGTGAAAACATTAAGGTATTCACAAAAACTCTAAAGGAAGTCTGGCAAAAGATAAAAACGGACAACACAGAAAGGTTAGCACATCAAGAGTGTGTGGGATTGAGTGAGATGGATTTACCACAGTACTGAATAGGTCAATGGGTATTACTTGCAAACCCTTACACTCCCACAGATAGGACCAAAAAGTTTTCAACAAAGTTTCAGGGTTCTTAACAACTGCTTGATGTAAAGTCACCTGTAAAAGGTCGTTACCAACTGGTTGAGGTAAAGCCAGATGTAAATGTAAAGTTACAATTACCAGGATGAACTTCAATACAATTAAACCTTTTCATGGGGCCATAGATTCCTTTCTTCAAGTACCAGCAGAGATGCCATGAACTAGAATTAAGATGCAAAAGAGTAAAGAAATACTACAGGACATACGTGTGGATGTAGATACACATGGGTAATAGTAAGATTTTTCCTTTGTTTCATGTATAAATTATTTCCTCTGTGTGTTAGTAAGCATGGCACCTAGATGGAGTATAGCAAGTGTTATGATCTTGCTCATCATTGGAGCAGAAGGAATTGTCAACCAGTCTTTACAGAATGGAGTTTTGTTCGTGCAGTAGCCGGACATAGTCCTCATGAATCACAGGTGGTCGTTGGGACTGATATTTGACATCTGGGAGGTAAGGAACAAAGTGAAAAGATTGCAAGATATGTTTTTAAAAGTACTAAAGGAAGCAAAACAGGGCAATATGATAGGGGATATACGAAATGAATATTATGAACTTAAGTTCTCCTATGATAAGCTGAGACAGTTGTCACAGCATGTGACAGGTACAATTCCATATTCTCGTGTACGGAGGAAGAGGGGATGGCTGAGTGCTGGTGAGGAATTACCAAAAACCACATTTAGTAACCAAAAACCACATTTAGTACAGCAGATGACGACATTTCAAGTTTGAATAGCACGATAAACCATGTGAAGAAGTAGCGAAAACTACAGGAACAATAGTGGATTGGGATACTACACAAATTACGGGAATGGAGCAAGGCTTGTTAAACACAACTAAAAGAATGTATTAAAGAACAATGGAATTACTGCAGTATAATAATGATACAATGATTACCGTAAATAAGTATTTAGGTACAAAACAGAATCATCTAAAAACACTGGGCAGCAAAGTAGGCATAGCTAGGCTAATGAGAGAATTAGCAAACAGTATAGATGGTGCTAGAATAGCATTGGAAAAAATTCAAGAAGCTATCCACCATGCTATGCATAAACAATTGAGCATTAAACTGCTAACATCACAAAATTTTTTGCAAAGGCTATTGAAAGCAAAAATGGAATTTTCCGCAGGTCTGCAGCATGTTATTTCCGTAAATGAATGCAGTATAGCATTTTACTATCATGTTTCCGTAGTTAAAGTTTATTCTGATATATAAATATTAATATACAATTCCCCATAACAAGCTTTAAGTCACAATTTGAGTGTTATATGACTCATACATAGCCAACTGGATGGAGACTTATTAGCAGATGAATTAAATTTTGTGTTAATGAAGTATTACTTGTATCTAAACAACACAAAATGCACATAATCCTGTCAGTAGAAGATCTTGGTAAGTGCATTAATGAATTGTACTGCACAGGTAGTTCAAACAGATAACTGATCATGTGAAGTACACTTATTCTTGGGAAATACAAATGAACCAGAGTGTAAGAAGGTAGTTATGAAGCCTTGGACAAATTTTCAGCGAGTTGGAAATCATTGGATTTATTCTGTATACATGCCACAAATGGTAATCATGAGTTGTTATAAAAACAAGGCTTTTACAGGAATGACAAGCGTAAAATTACAGCTTAGCAACATATTAATCAATGGAACTGAATGTGATACAGCAGGAATAGACTTTCATCTACCAGCAACCACCATGGGTACTAAAGAAATTACTAGTGTATAACCAAGACTGTGCTGGCCAGAAAATCCCTTCAGCAATACTTCCTTTCTAAATTACACACTATATGCTATGGTACTACACAGCATTGATAAATTGATTGATGCAGAAAAGGGGCAAATTTCTGTCAATCAAATGTTAAGATATGCTGAGGAATATCGCTGGGAGGGGGGGGAAGCAGAACACAATTACCATCAGTGTAGCAGCCACTAGTATTACCACAGTATTAGCAGTCATTTGTGCAATTTATCTTTTTCTAAGGAACAAAATAACGAAAGCACAGATCTCTCTGGAATGGGGTGTACCAGAAAGAAGAAGAGAAACTGGAATATAGGTTAAGTTGATAAATAATTTAATAAGAGGAGTAACATTATCATATTAAAGGTTAAGATTTTTCTTTTTTGTTTTTCCTAAAAATTTGTTTAAAAAAGAAAGAAAAAAGAAAAAGAAGAGTGGTATGTTGCACACCAGCCTTGTATAGGGCAGTAAAAAAGGTAAAATTTTCAAAGTCCCAGAGCGAAGCTATCTTGCTACATTATGGCAATGTCGACATGAAGTAGCCACAATGGAAACATTTCGACACAAAAACTGAGTCAGGGCAAAACATAACATTGGCGTTTCTGGCGAGCCAGGCAGCAGACTTCAGCGGGATGTAGTGGGCCAGAGTGGTCCAACAGGGTCATGTCACCTTTGTCATGTGATGAAAGAAACAATGCTACACGATAACAAACTCATTAAGCAAGCACGGCAGAAGAAAAAAACCACTGATACCTTCATAATAGTAAGCCCTATGTAGCCATGATGAATGACGTCGGGTAAACTTTAGCCACTAATTTGCTCCATAAAACCCCCACAGCTTTGCTCAGAAGGCAGTCAGTCACATGGATCAAAGGTGTACATTATGATCGCACTTGATTCCCTGATTGCAGCAAAGTAACGTCTGACACAAGTCTGTTGTACATTCCCTGCACACAATGGATAACAACAGCCGCAGCAATGACCTCACTGTAATCACCAGTTACATAGTTAACACTACAGTTTGCCTGTCGCACATGGGAGGACCTGGAGGTCATTCCTTCCCATCAGGACCAGAACGCCAGCATTTTTGACATCTCAGCAGACTGAGTAGGGCCTGCCTGGACAGCAGGTAAACATCGAACTTCATGGCTATAAGGCAGTCATCATCGCTAATGACAGATAACGTAGAAGCATGGCGAGTGGGAGGGAACAGAGCACCTCCCAAGTCAGCATATGTAAGTTCAATATACACACTGCCATCATTCACTACCGTGGAGTCAAGATACAGTCAGCACTGGGGCCACAGCAAGCAGTGAACCACCAGTGCAGCAGCCAGCTGGAATAAAGTGTGCACTGTCAGCCAACTTGAGCAGGCTCAAGGCCACTTGTGATTACTCAGCAGGCATTAAGGACGATGCAAGCGACAAGTCAAGATGCTACCAGTATTTTTATGGAAATGAATAACTAATTCTGTAATTTCTTTCACTGTACATACCAGTGACCATGGGTCACTAGCATTCTTCAGAAGAAAACTGGCAAGAGTGAAGTGGGAAAGTGCCTCCCAACACACAACCAACCCTACTTATGCCCTCCCAATAGCCACCTCTTGCACCATGACCTCATGATGTGCTAACTCAACTGACAAATTCTCAGGGTCACAGATGACATGGGCTCTGTGAACCAAGGTATGAAGTAACCCTTCATGCTGAGACAGATGATGACAACTGTGAGCCTATAGATACAAGTCAGTGCAAGTAGGATTCCTATAAATGGCATGTTCCAATGTACCATCAACCTTCCTCCTAACCAATACATCAAGGAAGGGAAGGCAGCAATCCTTTTCCACCTCCACTGTCAAAAAAATATCCAGGTATACTGAATTCAGATGTTCTAAAAAGTCATTCAAATTCTCGCTCCATGAGGTCAAACAACAAAAGTATCATCTGCATCAGAATGGTTATGGTGAAAGGCAGAGCAGAAGTTCATTGTGCTATCAACCAACCGTGTGCTGGGTGAATAATGATAATACTGAGGGGGTACCACAATTTATGACCTTCTTGCCTTAGATAGGGAACATTTCCAACAGGACAGCTCATATTTTGTGGAAATATGATGCGAAATATGTCTTCCGATCACCATCTAAGATTAGGGTCTTTTTACGTTTTGTAAAAGATGATCTTGGTTTGTGCAAGGTGAGTGTCTACCATATTCCTTGCAGTTGTGGCATGTCATATATTGGTCAGACTATTAGGACCGTGGTGGACTGGTGAACTGAGCATAAGTGAGCAAACAACAGCTGAGTAAATCTGCTTTTGCTGAACCTTGTCTTGGTACTAGTTGTCCTGTGGAAAAGAACAACATGGAGATTCTGATATGCACTTCCAGCTATTTGGATAGTGTTATTAAGTAAGCAAATTAAATTAAATTAGAAAGTGATCTTTAAATAGAGATGGAGGTTTTTGTTTAAATTATGCATGGGATGCTCCTCTCTTCCTTGTCAAAAAATGCTGGGACAAAGTTAGTGCAACATTAACCATCAGTTATTAACTTTCACTATTGAAACCTTCTGTCATTGGTCATGTGTGGTTGTGTGATGGTGCCAGTGAGAGAGAGAGAGAGAGAGAGAGAGAGAGAGAGAGAGAGAGAGAGAGAGTTTTATCTTTCAGGAATAGCTCTGTAAACCAAGGTTTTAAATTACCTTGCACACCACTTATTGCTGCAGTTTTTCTTTGAAAATGACTGTTTGTTCACCTGTTGAAATATCATTGATTGCTGATGACGTCACCCAGCTGCAGTCACATAAGTTATTTGAACAAAGATACAAGTGTCTATCCTAGCAGCTATGTTGCAAATATTCAGTTGTGCTGAAGTGGTACTTGTCACTAACCAGTTACCAACTCATTAACAGCCACAACAAGATGTGCACAAGAGTTAATTTGAACTTCCTCTCACATATACAATGCATTCTGCTCAGCATAAAACTCTCAGTTTTATAGCTGTTCTACAATTCATGCCTTCTAGATACTTTCCTCCAGTATCAGGTCCTCTGAAATACAGAGGCAAAACCTTGCCCCATAGTTTGAAATAATAGCCCATAACCCAAATTTCCCTTTACTACTAATCATCTGCCTACCTACATTCAATATTTTGACCCTTCCCTTCCCTCTCTTCCATTCTACTCCACCCCTGTATTTTTCCAGCCTCAAAACTGATTAAGTCGCAAGTTCTTATGCTTTTTATCAGTCATATCAGTAACAAAATAATAATGACAATACCATACAGAATTCAATCTAATGAAGGACCTGGGTTCACACTGTATCTTTACCAACTATAGAAACCAGTTTTCTTACCTAAATCAGTTTCAATACTCCCCTCAATCAAATTCAATACTAGCTTGAAAATGGGGTTCCTTCCATGTTAATAGACATTTCTATCCCAATAGGTGTCCAGTTGGTTTCTACTGGCAGTGAATCTGTCAAAGTATAATTCAGTCGTGCATCTTCATATTTTCACAGCACATAGACTGATCCATAAAATTTCAGGCGTGTAGCCGCATAAATTCAACTTCTCCTTCTTCTTCTAATATTTAGGCTGAATACCCGCCAGCCAAAATATTAAACGAAGAAGAGGAAGTCGAATTTATGTGGGTACACGCCCGAAATTTTATGGATCTATAATTCGATTGTTTACACTGCTATCCCAAAAATAGTGGAGCACCTATAAGACATGGTCAGATACTAATGTATGTTTGTAATTTACAAGTACACATTACCAGTGTTGCGACAGACAGCACTGTCAGTACCTGACAGAGATTGAAAATGTAGGTGCCCATTTGGTCCTCTGGTCAAATTGTGCCATATTCAGCTTTGTGAGGCATTCCAGTTGACCATGTCTGATCGCCACAAGGGAAGGTCACTGCACTGCACCAGTACATCATAACCCCATCACATAAGTGCCTGCCATTTAAGAACAGTAATGGGATCCCTGCCATATTCTGTGTTATCCCGCATCATTGCTCAGAAACTAGCAGTAACTGGACTAGGGAATTATCATCCCATACACATGCTGCTGTTAACACTATGTCAGAAACTGCTGTTTTTGAAGTGATGTTGTGACAGCAAAGGGTGGACTGCTGATGAATGCCATTGCACTGTGTTCAGTGATGACTCTCAGTTCTGCACCAACTTGGATTACCATCATCATCAAGTATGATGGTGACTTAAAGGGAGATTTGGTTCTTCCAATATTTTGGAGAAGTACTGCAGTGTTACTTCTGCCATTGTGGAGTGGGCAGACGTTGTGTTATGACTTCTGGTCACAGCTGATAGTGAGTAAGGGAATTCTGACAGCACAATGGTACAATATGGGTATGCTGTGTCCTCATGTGTATCTCTCAGATGATATCGTCATGGTGCCATTTTTTAAGAGGACAATGCTAGTCCACAAGTCATGTGTCTATGAACTGTCTGCATGATATTGAGGTATTCCTGTGGTCAATAAGTTCCCAGATCTGTATCCAAAAGAACATGTGAGGGAGCAGCTTGGCCATCAACTTTGTCCCAGTGCCAGTATATCAAGGACCAGTTACGGCGGTTGTGGGCTACCTTGTCTCAGTAGAGGATACAACAGTTTTATGAAACCCTTCCCAATTGGGTCAATGCCTGCATCCCACTCAGAGAGGGTGCAATGTCATACTGAAAAGTGGGGCCACACTGCCCAGTTGTTTGTAAATCTGACTCGATTTTGCAATCAGTGAAATAACATCGCATACCCTTTAAGCCCATGAAGTTTCCTTTTGTTTCCTCCTCCTCTTCAGAATGCTTAACTTTTTTTGTCATACAGTGTATTTGAAATTATACTAAGACATCAACATTAAATATGTGAACTCCCTGTATCTTTCAACATTTGCTGTGATACCATTCACAATTTGTGTATCTTATTTTAATAAATAGAACCACCAATCTTGATTTAAGTATCTGCACTGAATAGTATAGTGACTATCCTTCTGGATTACATAATCACATGAATGTCAGTTACAAATGCAACAATAAAGAGAAACATAGAAGACAATAAAAAAAATGTCCTGAAGAAAATATTCTGAATTAAATTATGCAATAATTCCATATCATAAAAAACTTGATATTCCGTTAATTACTTTCGAATTCTATCTAGGAAAACTGGATGCATATATAAAAGTGAATCAATCTTGCATAAGCAAATAACTTATAAATCAAATAACACAATTCAAATTTAAGACATGTTACGCTGGTGGCTACAGTGTACTTACCCAAACATGAACTAAACATTATCTTAAAACACACTTCATCATAACTGTGCATATTTTGTTACAGAGAGATAACTGGGAGAAAGGGCATATACATACTTTTAATTAAATAATCTCATTCTAAAAACAATTATCTACATGGAAGCGCATATGGACATAATCTATTAAGCCCAAGAAAACTTTGAATTACATAACAGGAACAACAGATTTCACAGAATGTCTTCTTGTGACAGCTGCTTTGTCTTAGCACTGAAAATTTTTAATGAATGTTCTAGACTGTACAATTACACAAGACGTTTCATAAATGAAAGTGAATACTTGTTCCAAAATATTCAGTAATATTAAAAAAATATTGTAATTGTTAATAAAGTACACAATAACAACATAATTACAATAAAAATATCTATAAACACACTGGCGACATTTCACATTGCGTGCTTGACTATTACAACAATTTTTTTTAACCTAAAAACACAAAATATCTGTACAGTTAATGAGGTTCAACTTGTAATACCTCATTACACTTAACAGAATAAGATATACAAATACATCACGATCTCATAATCAAATAGACAATATTTCTGCTTCCTACAATTTGCATTTTCAATTTATTACTCACAGAGGACAGGAAAGGACATCATTTTTCTAATACAGAAAATATGTTATTTGTTTAATATCCTAACTTTCATACTTGGTATCAACACTATGACTGTGGCACAATGTATTGCACGTGTATTTACAATGAAGACTACCGTTAAAGCTTACATCTTAAAGTTTTATTTGATTAGAACAGAACACTGTAATGTACAAGTGCTATGCAGATCTTGATGTTGTGCTCTAAATATCATTACACCTCTAAACACACCCATTTAAATACATACACAATTTCTGCATGGAACATAAAACAGTGATGAGATCAGTCAGGACAAACATAAATTAAAAATTTGAATATTTATTTGTCTCAATAATAAACATAATGAGAAAAATAATTCTATATTTGTACAGGAGAAGAGGATTGGCAATAAAGCTGTAGAATGTGAGGAGTGCAGTATTCCATTCAACTTGTAAAATTATACAAGAAGTAACAATGTGGAGAACACTTCTGAACATAAATAATGGAAACTACATTAGGAACAGAAATGGATAATTGGTTTGTGAAAACTAGCCTCCACGTTCCAGAGATTCTGGAATGATGTTACAATCAACACGAACTACTAAAATTTGAAAGATTCACCATTCCTTCTCATTTATATATACTTAACTGGGTCACACATACTGTTTTATTAATAGTAATGTTAATTTACTGACCATACTTTACTACATTTTTTTCAATCATGCTGGAAACACATAAGGAATAATTATCTTGTATAAAGTAAAATCTTCTAGATTGTTATGCCTTGTCACATTCCTACTCATTTTTTTCCTTACACAATTGATGTTTCAACCCTCTGGGACCCTATATTCAGGGTCTTTTGGTGTTCTCAGTTACCTGAACACTGTCAAAGATCAGTGTCATATTCATTTACAAATGGGAGTTTTCCCACACTTATTCTGAAGAAATGGTGTTGTTGCATGACATCCTTCTGGCTACTATTGGTGGCCCATCGTCATTAATGATACAGGCAGAGCAAGACTGGTATCAAAATAATATTCTCGTGCCACAGAGGTGGCTTCCTGGTCATTGTTTGTATCCCTTGTGCATCATAGCTGCATATTTACTTCCTTGATGGTAAGAAGCTGTGAAGCTGGATGCCTACAGTATCTTCTCCACTGAAGTTACATTTGTTCTCGGAAATCTCAACTGCTTCTCAGACTTTTCACTTAAAAAAGCAGCTTTTCTTGGCTAGCAGATGTACATTGTTGAAATCAGTGTCATAGCCACAGTTCTACTGATGTTCTGCTACCTCAGCATTCACAGATTTTTTTTAAACGTGTGGCACTCGTGCTCTTCGATATGTTCAGAGTGAGAGAGAGAGAGAGAGAGCACTAAAGTGGAGTATCCTGATGGTGTTGTGCACTGAACAGGTACATAGACTACAAATGAAATGTAATAACTAAACTTATGAACTTACTGACAGGGAGAGGAGAGAAAAAGAGAGAGAGAGACCTAAGCATATTAATCCAGGCACTTACTGAGAGGGTGAAGAAGATGATGTTTGGTTTGTGGGGCATTCAACTGCACGGTTATCAGCACCTGTACAAAATCCCAACCTTTGCTCAATCCAATCACGCCACTTTCAGGAATGATGATGAAATGATGAGGACAGCACAAACACCCAGTCATCTCGAGGCAGGTGAAAATCCCTGACCCCACCGGGAATTGAACCCGGCTCAGAGGGGGACATACACGAGCACAAACACAATTACACAAGGGCTAACACAAAAGGTGGAATGGAGAAAGGAGGGGGAGGGGGGGGGGGGGGGTACAAGGCAAGGCAAGACAGAAAAACAGGGAAGAAAGTGTACTAGAGAGATCCTTAATGTCCATTTTACAGTGATGTAACTACTGGACAGAAACCACTCTACAGGCAATCAACCTATTATCTAGCATACCTATTGTGACTCTTTGATCAATGTTCTGGATGACTAATCCTTCCCTTCATCAACTTCCTAGGGCTCGCATTTATACTCTGACCCTTCCACCAATGACCAACACCAATGGAAGTGGTCAGTGATTCATATTTTTCTTCAACAATGTAATTAAAAATGTTACACTTACTAATTTTGTAACAATGGAGGCAAAATTGACAACATTGTTTTGGAAATCTCTTAATATTTATCTGGAATGCTTTTGGGAAAGTACATAAAATTGATCTGAAACTAAGAGTGACTCTTTGATAATATTTCATACATGACTATTTTATTAACCATTTACACACAATGAGAGTGTAATATAAATGCTCTACTATCATTTAAAAAAAAAAACCTACTTGTCATTCTTAATCAATGCAACCAACATATCTTTGCAGAAAAATCTGAGATGATCCTCCTCAACTGGATGCAAGTTAATTCCTGGAAGCAAGATAATTATACAAGTCCACTGATTCAAGTTTCTGAAGTGCTGAACATAACACATCTGAGAAGCAGCTGGAAAGTTATAATTAAATATTTTATAACAAAATGGTTAGAAGTAAGTGAGCAAGGTATAACAGAAGGACAAAAACTGAATGCAATTTGCAGGAACAATGTTTCTGAGATCAATTTTTGGTGCCACAAGCACAAAAGACAGAATAAGAAATTTGAGCATCTGGTGGGCACTAGTGCTTGAGAAAAAGATCTTAGATTACAGCAACAAGGGGTTAAAATGTGTGGATCATCCCACCATCCACCTCAAAAAATTTATAATAATAAGTAGAAGAAATAGTGATAACATTACTTTCATTTTGTGATATACTTCATGACTAATACTCCAATATCTTAAAAAGTAAACTATTTAAACCACAAGAATATCTGATGCAACAGAAATATATAGAGGACATGATGCATGGAAATCTCACCTGAGATCAGTTTCTGCAAGTGAGTCATTCTCACCCATGCAGTCCACTAGAGTATATTAATGAAAAATTCAGCAACGCATTTTACAAATATTCACTATGACTTAGAAAATGACAAAGATATCGAACCAATGTTTGTACCTCTTCTCTAAGCAAACAAGGTTTGAAGTGTTTACTTGCTCGATTCAGATACACAACATAAAAAACAAAAGCATTCACTTGTAGTTCTAGCAGTGCAGAGTACACATGTAATTTAAATCCTTTTATATCTCTAGATACAGATACTCAATTTGCCAGGCCAATACTCACAGGACTAAATTATTATTTTTGTGCAACAGTCCTTGAGTCAGCCTTGCAACAACACACCAATCAGCTTCATAACATCAAAATAGTGTGCTACACTTACATTACTTCAAAAGTATAGGCTCAATGGCTCACTATACTTGTGTACGTGTCTGTTCCTCACCAAATGCTTGTGCTGTGTGGTGACTGGTTGTCTTTCCACATACCAATGTCTGTATTCCATCCCAGATTTTTCAACATCACAGTATAATGCTATTAAGGGAGAACAAATATAAGGCTCTGTTCCTGAATAGACTAATATAACTGTGATCCATCTAAAAACAAAGATGATGTGACTTACCAAATGAAAGTGCTGGCAGGTCGACAGACACACAAACAAACACAAATATACACACAAAATTCAAGCTTTCGCAACAAACTGTTGCCTCATCAGGAAAGAGGGAAGGAGAGGGAAAGACGAAAGGATGTGGGTTTTAAGGGTGTATACCCGTCCTTTTTTACCCCTAAGGTAAGTCTTTCCGCTCCCGGGATTGGAATGACTCCTTACCTTCTCCCTTAAAACCCACATCCTTTCGTCTTTCCCTCTCCTTCCCTCTTTCCTGATGAGGCAACAGTTTGTTGCGAAAGCTTGAATTTTGTGTGTATGTTTGTGTTCGTTTGTGTGTCTGTCGACCTGCCAGCACTTTCATTTGGTAAGCCACATCATCTTTGTTTTTAGATATATAAAAATTGCCTCATCAGGAAAGAGGGAAGGAGAGGAAAAGACGAAAGGATGTGGGTTTTAAGGGAGAGGGTAAGGAGTCATTCCAATCCCGGGAGCGGAAAGACTTACCTTAGGGGGAAAAAAGGACAGGTATACACTCGCACACACACACATATCCATCCACACATATACATATATGTGCAGGTCTGCTTGTGTCTGTGTATGTGCGGATGGATATGTGTGTGTGTGTGCGAGTGTATACCTGTCCTTTTTTCCCCCTAAGGTAAGTCTTTCCGCTCCCGGGATTGGAATAACTCCTTACCCTCTCCCTTAAAACCCACATCCTTTCGTCTTTCCCTCTCCTTCCCTCTTTCCTGATGAAGCAACCGTTTGTTGTGAAAGAAGGCAAAAAATGCTCCGAAAAGTTCTCTACCTCTACCTGGGTTCGAGTCCCAGTAGTGTCAGAGATTTTCCTTGATAGAATGACTAGAATGGGGTGCACTCAACCTTGTGATGCCAGCTGAGGAACTAATTGACCGAATGGTAGCGGCTCAAGATTATGAAAAATGACGAGCACGAAAGTGATGAGCTGACCTCACACCTCTCCATATTGCACCAAATGACCCCACTAGAGGATGACATGATGGTCGACAGGTATCAATGGCATGTGGACGGATTTTAAGTTTATGAAGTTCATTACCAAAACACAAATATTTATTTTATGTTTTGAGTAGCATTCTGAAGTGTAATATTATTATATTATTAACAATTTGTTAAAGTGTAAAAAGCAGTAGCACCTAACTTTTGTATGATCAATTAAAATGTTAGCTATATTCCTAATTACATTTGTTTAGACACTGATCCCAGAATTAATAATAACCATAGCAACAAAAATGTAATATAAATATATAGTAAGAACTTATAATAAGTCTATTTCAACCATCAACTAAAATCAAAACTTACACACAGCTGTCTTGGTGCACACTCAAGACCAATAAACACAATAATAATAATAATAATAACTATGAGGAAACAAGAGTGAACTTTCCAGAACAAAATCCAGGATACACTCGCACAAACTTGGAACCATCCAGCATGAATGAAATCCAAAATATCATTAAAGATCTGAAGAAAGGCAAGGCCCCTCGAGAAGATTCAGTAACGGCTGAAATGTGAAAAACTGCAGGTGTGGGAACAGTCAACAGGCTACATGGAGTCTTTCAAAAAATCTGGAAAACAGAAGCTACACCAGAAGATTGAAAAACAATGCTAATTCACTGAATCTACAAAAAAGGGAGATAAACTGACCCCAACAACTATAAAGGAATATCCCTCCTTTCAGTGACTTACAACATTCTTTCAAAAGCATCAAAAAGCTGGCTGGCAAGTCAACTGGACCAGCAGTTAGGGGAGTACCAAGGAGGGTTCAGAATAGGACGACCCTTTGTGGAACAAGTTTTAAATCTGAAATCCATAATCATGTATAGAAGAATGAGATCTCAAAGCATTTAAGTAACACATGAAGCTTTGAAAAAGCATACATTATACAACACCTTAAAAATATTTTGGAGCTGACAACATATCAGTGGCAATTATTAAAGACACACTAACAAATACAAAATGCAAAATCAAATTTTTAGAGAAACTTTCAAGGATTTTGAGATTAAATTTGATGGAAGGCGCAGGGAGATAGACTGTCTCCTCTGCTGTTCGGTCGTGTCCTAGAAAAAGTAATCCAGGAATGGAGGAAAAGAACAGATGAAGAAGAAGAAGAAGAAGGAATCAGAAGAATCACAACTGGAAGAAAAGAGGACATCTGAGATTTAACTGTCAGGATTTTGCAGGTGATCTTGCCATCTTTTCTGAATCTGTATTAGATACAACAATGCAGATAAAGCTCCTACACAAAACAGTTTCAAAAGCAGATCTACATATATCTTTAGATAAAAGAAAAAGAAAAAAAAGAGAAGAAAGAAAAACATAGTACATGATTGATACGATATGGAAACTGATGATGGTAAAATCAAAAGAGCTAGAAAATTTAAATATCTAGGTGAAATAATACCATCAAATGCTTTAGACAAAGAAGCTAATCTAGCAAGGTCAAGGAAAATGGAGGTGGCTTTTCCAGCGAACCAAAAAACCTATATAACAAGAAACCTTTTTCCATAAATGCAAAACTTTGGCACTACAATACTGTCATTAAACCAGAATGCCTTTATGCATCAGAATGCATTTCATTAAATACAACCGAACAGTCAGCTGAAATAGAAAAGAAGGAAATAAAATAACCAGAAAAATCTTAGGATCAAATTATGAGAATGGGAAATGGAAATTAAGAAGTAATAAAGAAGTTAATGAGAAAATAGAATAAACATCAGACATGATGGGGAAGAGAAGAGTTGCATACTTTGGATACCTAAAAAAGCTAGATGAAAACAGGATAACAAAAAGTATTTTTACTTCTCTGTAAAACCTCAAAACATCAATGACACGGATAAAAGAATATAAAGCAGACCTGAGGGAAGTGGAAATAATGGAGGAAGAAAGAGGAGAAAGATATAGGTTCAGAGCAAAAGTAAAAGGTTTCAAGGGCTTCCAGGAGAAAACACAGAAAAAGACAGGTGTAATAAGGACAGAAGAAAGAAGAGAAAAAGACAGGGAAAGAATGAAAAATTACTGGAAAGAAAAAAGGAGAAAAAAAAGAATACATAAGCTATTTCATGTGATCCTTAATAGGTCAACCCAATTTCTTTTAAAAAAATAACTGTGTGGCAGTTTGATACCACACTTTCGGAGAGACTGTTGGACTTGTCAGTATTTTCTACCAGTAACTAATAGAAAAACATAGAAATAGATAACAATATTATTACCTTTTGAAACCACGTAGAGGTATGTGGCATTAGTTACAGTACTTTGGGTTGATGGATAAGAGGCCTTATGCATAAATCTTTATGACATGCCCCCCAATTAATCCATTTATCTGCCACAGAGAAGAAAGCTCTGGTTCCAACAGTTGTTATCCAATTTATGTGTGTCTATTGGCAGTGCCTGATGTTATGTCTCCTGGACGAAGGCAATGCTCCATTCACATGTGTCTCTGTGAATTCGACAATTTTCTAAGTGGATATTACATTTTCACACTATATGATAATGCAACTACAAGTACTAAAGAGATAAGGCATTTCAGAGCACATTACTTGATCATCTAGTGTTTGTTTTATAATGATATACAATTGTAAGAGGACCCGTAAAAGACTGTGAACATATTGAAACTCTCATGTCAGGAGGGGGGAGGGGAGCAAAGGGGGTGACAAAGATAACTGCTCCTTCCACCTAGACAGTCTGTTACTCAATCATCTATTGTTTGTTCACAATGATATGCTATTGTAGGAGGCACTGTAACAGACTATGGAAGTATTCAATTTGGATATGCCACGAAGCCAGGAGGAGGTGAGGGTAAGGGGGGACATAGATAACTGCTTCTTCCACCAATTTTAAATCAAATTAAATGCAAGCATTTATTGTTTCTCTATAGAAACCTGGTGACTCCCTACAGATGTCTCCACACCTGCAGCCTTAAGAACACACACACACACACACACACACACACACATACACACAGATATACCACCACCACTAAGTGAAAACCGTCTTTTAAGTATAGAGAATGGAAGATGTAAAAGAATAAAAATCTGAAAAAGCATGTCAGTTCTTTCATAAGACATTTCTACTTCTACAAAACAAGTACTTTCAATTATGTTTCTTTTGTAAGCAACAGATATGTGGGCACTATTCTCCCCTGGAAAGCAAAACATTAACTATGTAATCAACAAATGCAGGCAAAGCTCAGATTACTTGCATGACATCAGTAAGTCTTCCTGGTAGAGTACATACCTGGATGGAGGGGGGAGTGAAAAACCCTCATCACAGCAACAACTGACAAATAACAGACAGGCTAGTTAGGTGCAGCAAGTTGGCCAACATAGGGCACTAAAATTCCACTTATGTACAGTATTTACCAAATCTATGTTTTATATTTCCTATCACATACTTCACGCAAAAATATTTTCAAATGGAATACAACAAAACAAAAACACATAACTTTTCATGACTGTGATAACTGTAATACAAATACAAGCTGGCAGCATTCTAGAAATTTACTAAACACACGTGGTGAACATGACCACTTACATATCTTCTGAGTATGAAAAATTTCTAAATTATTGAAATTTTACAAATATGGTATGTGTACAGAAGCAAACACTCGTTTCCAACTTTCCTACTAATATGTGGAACACAATCTATATGCCTGAATGTGAGTGATAACATTATCACCACAGGCACAACAAGAGTGTGAAGCAGTAAGTGCCAGAAAAGTCCATTTTTAAATTGATTTTGCACTGTCAATGGCTTATCTACCTATATAAGACTAACAAAATAGTTTTCATATCTGCCTCTCGGAAAATAAATCTGACATGAGGTCAAAGGAGAAGTCTGTGACTGACATTGTATCTGGATAATATTATTAAAACATAATTGGTCATCTGTAAACAGTTGACTCATTTGGACCATCACTGGTCGTCTTGTGATTATTGTACAACAAGCAACACAAACCAAATGATGTAGCATGCTGCAGTCTACACGAAGATATGAACATGATCTGTGATGGTCAAACCAGGTCAACTGTTATCAGATGAAAGAGACTGCATCTGGCAATAAAAATGTTAAAATATGCCTTTCCCTGTTGTCAATGGGATGTCAATGACTGTTGTTTATTTTAACAACTCACATCTTCTGTACTTGTAACACGCTATTTTGTAGCTAATGGTTTAACTTAACTGATGACATATGTCAGAAGTTTTTTTTAATGTATTAGTTAGGCAAAAAGACTGGACAGCCTACTGTGTGAGAAATTCTGTGCAGAGACAGAGTAATCCATGGATGCTGTTTGTCTTGGCAGTGGTACAGGTGTTAAAACATCATCATCTGCTATGATGGGCTGCTTACTCTGTGCTGGTGCCACACTAGAGATAAGCTCGGCCCGTGGAATAGTGCCACACACGACAATGTGCGACCTCCTCTTCTCTGTGCAGAGATATGAAATGGTGTTGATTTGGACCTTGGGTGACATAGAGAACACTGTCTGTCCTGACTATTGTAATACTAATCTGGTGTTCTGCAAGACATTAATGTGGAATGTCGTTGAAGAATATATAAGTTAAACTGACATCCTACAACTCATTGATTTGGTGTTGTTAGTTGGAGAACAGCCTCTCTTACAGCTCCATGCTTAACTGCCAAGTGAAGAAGAATGACTAGCATGGCAGACCAAAACCGAGTAGTGGGTCTGGTCCACTACTGCAAACTGAATTATTTAAGAAAATTGTGAGTATTCAGGACACCAGACACGATGGTATACACACTTGCACATACTACATACGTAAGTACAAGCATCACTCCAGCCACTGCAACACTGCATTTCCAAGCTCCAAACAATTTTGTAGTTATTATTTTCAATTTACATTTCAGTATTGTGTGTCATAACTGCTTTGACAATACACATAAATGCTTTTGGACTGTTAAACCTGCATCATTAAACCATTAATGCCCAATCACAACTAAAGATATTGAGCACTGATGAACAACTGCTTAAATGGTCCAATGATACCATAAAAGTGTGTCATTAAACAGTTGTGTTTATCACCCAAGTCTTCACATTCGTTCTCCAGTATTTAATTCTACTTCTTCCTACATCACTCTTACCCTCCCTCCTCCCCCCAAACCTTTACAGATCAAAGATTGAACTGTGGATAGCACCTAGCATGGTTCTAGCTAATATCCCGTACAATGGTAAGCTGCAACATGGTTTGATGGTGTGACTGTGAAACACAGGAAATGTTGTCAGATTAGTAGCAACATCTCTTCCCCAAACTCCAAACTTCACTGTGTTTCTGGCTTTTTCAGAACCTGTGAAATGATGAATATCAGGAGGGCTCCTTACTTAAGGAATTGTCATCCACTGCCACATTAGTTTAAAAACTGACCATTATTGTTCTATTACTATTACCAGAAATTTTTTGCATGCATGTCATGCCCAATTTACTATTTAATAAATGAAACCAGGGAAATAAAAATGAAAATTATCAGTATATAAATATAATGATTATTTGGAAATAAATACTTATATGAAAATATTAATATGTTAAAAATATTTTCCTTTCGTCAACAGAGCCCATAATTCAGCAACAACACACAAACATATGATTCAGAATACTTTTCAAAGGAAAGAAATGAGTGTTTAAATAGAAAGAGGGAGCAAGAGGAAAGAAAAAGGGAGTGACACACCTGCTACAAAGAAGACTAAGCAAGTAAAGAAAGAGGTGGTAATAGACTGTGAAAGGGTAGCTAATAAGAAATAGGAGGTGGTATACTTGTCTCAGAAGACAAGGCACTCTAATCCACTGTGAGAGAAATGGAAGCTGCATGTGAAATTGTTTGGGCAAGACTCAGTATCAACAGTGGGTATAAACTAGTATTTGGATTGTTTTATTGACCACCAGGCTCACCCCCAAATATGAATGAAAATGTTACATAAAGCCTATTATGTAGGTTCTTCAATCACATTGTCATTATTGATGGCAAATTTAATCATCCACCAATGGATTGGGATAATACTGTTTTGTAAGTGGTGTATGTGATGACAATACATTCTGTAAAATATTGTTACATTCTTTCTCTCTGTCTGAAAACTACCTAGAACAGATAGTTCAGAAGCCCAATAATGATGAAAATATATTATACTTCAAGCCAACAAATAGACTTGACCTCTTTGAGGAGTCGATACTGAAACCGGTATCAGCAACCAGGGGTAGACGTAGTAAACATGATTGCCATACTACAAAGAACAGCTAGAAAAGGCATGAATATTTACACTGTCAGTAAGTTCAATAAAAATGTTGTCATAAGTTTGTCATATCAGTTCTCAAAGAGGAATGCAAAACTTTTAACTCAGAGTAGAAGCATGTAGAAGAATTGTGGCTCAGTTTTGAAAGAATGGTTGACAATGCAGTGAATAGGTATGTGCCTAGCACAACAGTTCATGATGGAAACCCTCCATGATATACAGGCACTGTACAGAAACTTATGAAGAAACAATAACTGTGGCTTAACACATGCAAACCAAGTGCAATTATAGATAGAGAGATGCTGAATGAAATGTGTTTGGCTGTCAAAGGAACAATGTGTGAAGCCTTCTACGATTACCTTAGCAAAATCTTATCAAAAGATCTCTCACAAAATCCAAAGAAGTCTGGTCATGAGTGACACAGCAACTGAAACTAAGAGTAGCAAAGTATAAGCAGAAATGTTGGACATCATTTTCAAATATTCACTTGCTAAGAAAGACATTTAAATACTGCCACAGTTCACTTCTCACATCACTGCAAAGCTGAGTAATACAGATATTAGTGTCAATGGCATTGAGAATAGCTAAAATTAAACAAGGCTGCAGGGCATGATGGACTCCTGTCAGATTCTATATAGAATTTGCAGCTGAAAATGGTTTGGAAAGCTGCAGCAGAATGTTAATAATTTAGGAGTAGAGGCATTGAGCTATCAACAAGCACACAAACAAGACTGAAAACTTGCTAGTCTTCATATGAATCCTTTTTCAAGCTAGAGTGCGCACACGCGCTCACACACACACACACACACACACACACACACACACACACACAAACCTGTATAGTTACAGTGTGTATTCAGCCGGTACAGTGTAACTGTATAGGTGTGTGTGTGTGTGTGTGTGTGTGTGTGTGTGTGTGTGTGTGTGTGTGTGTGTACTAAATCTTGCAAAAACATTCATTAAAAAATTAGCATAGTTTTTCAGTCTTGGTTACGTGCCTATGAATGACTCAAGTCTTCTACTATTTGGTGAGTTGTTACCTTTACTCCTAAATTTGCAACTGAATTGGATCCCATTTTAACTATAAAAATCTGTACCCACTGATTGGAAGAAATAAAAGACCACACCTGTCTACAGTTGTGGTAGCAGAAGTTATCCACAAAATTATTATTTCACCTAATTGGTGACTAGCTGTTGCAGAATCTTTCAATACTCTGAACTCAAACTCAATTATGTATCTCAAATGCACAATGGCCTCCAGCAAGCAAACCATCATGGATTCCAAAAAGATAGGTCAAGGAAAAGCCAACTCGTGCTATTCTCACAACATTCTGTAAACTACAGATCAAGGTGATCATTTCTTGAATTCCTAAAAGCATTTCGCTCTGTACAACGCTGTTTATTAACAAAGTTACAATCATAAATTGTGTCAAACGATATTTTTAGCTTGACTGAGGATTTAATGATAAGTATGACACAGCAATTTATCTCAGTTGGAGAGTCATCTACAGAAGTTGAAGAAACTGCAGGCTTGCCAGAGGGAATTGTGTTATAACCCTTGTTGTTCAGGTAAATGACCTGGCAGACAATATTAATAGTAACACCAGTCTTTTTGCAGATGACACAGTTATGTATTATGAAATACTATCTCATAGAAAATTGCACAAATATTCCTCTATATGTTGATGAGATTTCAAAGTAGTTCAAAGATTGTCAACTTGTTTGAAATGTTCATAAATGTAAAACTGTGCACTTTACGGAACAAAGAAGAGTAATGTCCCATGGATAAAACATCAAAGAGTGCCAATAATAATCAGTCAACTCATACAAAAATTACATAAGTGCAACAATCTGTATATATATGAAATGGCATGGTCATAGACTCAGTCATAGGTAAGGCAGGTGGTAGCCTTTGGTTAACTAGCAGGATAATGGGAAAATGCAGTCAATCTACGGACAAGACTGCTTACAGATCTCTTGTGCTTCCCATTTTAGAATACTTCACAAGTGTGTGGGACCCGTATCAAATAAGCCTAAGCTGGTGATATTGAATGCATACAAAGAAGATCACCTCAAATGCTCACAGGTTTGTTTGTCTCATCAGCAGGCATTTCATAAATGCTGAAACACCTGAACTGTTACACTCCTGAAGATAGAAGCCAATTATCCCACAGAAGTTTTCAAGACCCAGTTTTCAGTGAAGAATCTGGATACATTCTTCAGTCCTCTGTCCTCTACGTGTCACTCACATAAGGATTGGGAAGACAAAATTAAACTATTAAGTATTTAAGCAGTCATTCTTCCGGCATTCAGTATCAAGTAAGAATCCTCTGCCATGCGCAACACAACGGTTTGCTGAGTAAAAATATTAGCAATGAAATGCTGTCTACCAGGGTAATGATACATCAATGATGAATGCAAAGGACAAGATGAAATGGATGGATATGTGGAAGGAAAAAAAAAGTTTTACTTAGGATAATAACAAATGAAAAAGTACACTCCGTATTTAAACTGGGTGAGGAAACCAAAAAACTGGAAGAGTCAGAGGAAAACTGAAACTTCTAAAGAATATGGCATCAAGGGAATGGCGTTACTGATTCAGAAATTTATAAGTGATACATCATCATTCATCTGTACCTCATTTACAACTTTCAACTCATTCGTAGCTCTTCTATTGTTATTCGTATTTTACAGTTTTTCCTCTTACAATCTTACTTTTTCCTCCAGTATATTTACAGATCACCTTTGCTTAGGTTCTATGTACTCTGATCAATTGTCAGTGCTTTAACACATATTTATTATTTTATGATAATTAGTCTGTATTAATTCATTGATATTTCTTGAGTCTGTTAATCTCTCTTATTACATACTCATTTTATGTCAGGGTTCAAATGTTTCCACTTTCATTTATTTTGACATTTATCACCAGAAAATTCTCATGGCCAATAATCTTGATGATAACTTGACTGTAGCTATCAAAGCACACGGTCACATGGAAAACAATATCAAAGATGCTAAGACATTTCTATTATATTTTATATCAATTGTCTTCATTAACCAAAACACAAGTCCTGCCATTTATGAACCTCTGTAAGTGATGTAAATGCAAAACATCTCAACAGCCAACTTGGTTCATATTATTGCACTCTACCTGATATTTCTTGGAACTATTGCACATTAACAACAGTTATGAGATTCCTGATAAATATCATTGAATTACGTAGCAATAACAAATGTGGACAAGTGGAACACAGTAAGTACTTTGAAGGTGGAGACAATGTTAGAAGACTGAGAGAGAAAGCTCCCTGTTATGCCTACAACATGCACCATCAATTTTGTTTAATTTACTTCAAGGGCATTTTTCATTTGACAGTACCTCCACTTATGTTGCCTCTTGTTTAACTATTTCTTACAGCAAGGTTTCCTCTCCCTCTACTATTTTATTTTTTACTATCTTGTCTTGGATTATATATTTCATTTTACAACTTCTCTGCAGTTGTGGTGACTCCTTGGCTAAGGCATACTACAATAAAATTTCAAGTATTTTCAGTCAAAACTACAATGTTTACTGCAGATGACTGCCTGTCCAAGCCTCATTCAATACGTAATTGGTAACCTAAAAAAAGGCACCCCACTTGCACTGTGATACCTTTCAAAAACGTTTTTTGTAGACCGGAGATTTCATCCAGAGAGTGATGAGTTAGTTGTATGCTGTTTTCATTATCTGTATCTCACTGAGATGAGTTCTGCCTTTCAAAGAGGTGCCTCATTTTTCTCCTGTACTTTAATTCAGTCACAGTACAACTCTCTCACAAACTTTCACCAATGCCACAACAATGTATGATATTCAATTAAATAATCTTTCAATAATAAGAACTCACAAACTTTGTTCTTTCCTCTAACAGAGTAATCCACTATTATTTACTAATTCACAGTTTTTCGGGTATTCACAGATTTGTTCTTTCGTGTGCAAGTTGACTATTGTCTCAATTGCTTCTGTGTGTTCTGATGAGTTCTTATTTCCAACAACTCGACAGAACACCCGAAAGCACACTACTAATCAAGCACAAAAAAACACCCCTTGAGGATTACCTATGGTCTCAATTTTTGATAGGACCTTCTTACTGGAAATAATATTCCCAGTAGGAAAATTACGTGTTTTCTTTGCGAAGTAAATATTTCATAATTCTTTCTTCTTGTTTTCTTCATTTCTTCTCGTCCACATGCATATTCAGCGGAGTGTGTATTAAAGCAGATCTTGTTTCAAACAATAATACACCTCTCGTTTTGCTCCACTACTCTGACTTATAATACAGCAGACACAGCACCAATAACCACAGTGTTTTTTACTGTTACATCTTCTTTCACAGTGTTCTGGATCTGTTGTCAGGATACTGTATGCGATTCTGTTCAAATCACCACATTGATACTAGGGTTTTATGGCGAAGCCTCCTCCACAGGCTCTTTCTTTGGTAATTCACCAACCAACTTAAATAAACCAACAACTTAAATGAAACTGTAGTTGAATGTTTAACATACACATTTGGCAACACATAACTTATGACCTGTGTATGTGTATATTAAATATATCATTAATTTTGCGTACCACATCATTTCTCTTTACTGACTCTGTTTTGTAGTAGACTATAATATTAAGAATGGCTCTTAATTTGTCGGTATAAAGAGGAAGATAGCACAGCAGGAACTCAGTCCCAAGCCGAGTTGTACTCTTCTTGACTGTCAAATGCCCTGTTCAGCAGCATGAAGCCCTGCCTGTTGTCTAAACCAGCACGACATTTATCTAAGTCTGTGGATAGAGATCTTTTAATGGAAATGACCTGATACAAAAATGCTTTCAACAAATACTGAGAAAACGTCACTTCAAATGCTCTCAGAAGAGAATATGTATTTGAAAAGCTCACAAAGAGACAGATGGGATGGCCAGTGCTTATCTTCTGGAGATATAGTTCCTGCTACAGCCAATACAGATAGATATAAACAAATGAAAACAGTACTCCTAATGTTCACAGCAAGTCCCTCTATCTGGAGATAGTGATGACATAGATGGGTGTATGTAATTCCAGATAGAGATGGACTTATGATATATCAGAATGAACTATTTCCTCTTTTCTGTGATGATGGATGAATGTATGGTGCCAAAAGCTATAATTAGTATTTTGAATTTATTCTTCTATGTCTCCATTAGCTCTGATGAGCCAGTCCATCATCCATTATAGCTATGAATGTGACAAACTTTATAATAAAATCTTACTTTCTTATGTACTTTGCGTCCATCAAAATTCTGATGATTTCCCAAAAATTTTCAAATAATTTCCTTTGAAAGTGATGAGTGGGGTTCAGAATAAACTGCCACTGATTTGCAGAGTAGGCAAGAATAATGACATACTAAACAGTAGAGAACAACATAATTGCAACTGTCATTGTATTTACAGTTTTCCTTCGGATATAAAAGCCACAGAGACTGGGGAGAAAATGTACAGTTATGTCGCAAAAGGCGAAAACAATCACTCAGAAATAAACTCAACAGGCAAATTTTGGATGCCAGATACACTAATAATGCATTCAGGATGCAATCAAAGGTCAAAGAAAGACAATATACAGCATGGGAACAAAGAGGTGTCTGTATCTCTGAGAAGATGGAAGCTGGTGAGAAATAACTATACTGAAGATATAAAGACAAAAAAGGAAAGGATGTTATACTGAAATAGGAAACAAGTGGAAAAGCAGTAGCAGATACAAGATATTGATCTCAGCTGCTGAAAGCTATGTGGGAGGGAGGGGGGGGGGGGAGAGAGAGAGAGAGAGAGAGAGAGAGAGAGAGAGAGAGAGAGAGAGAGAGAGAGAGAGAATTTCTCCATAATCATACTGCTGTGTTGAATGAAATTTGATCACAGTCAAACTATTTTGTTGCATTGGAAGTCTTACTGTAACATGATGATATTGCTATCTATCTCTATGCCCATATTTGTCACTAGGAAATTCTATGGCATGTAAGTCCAAACAAAAATTAAAACCGCACAGAAAAAACTTCACATATACTGTGATTATTCTCATTATTTCCCACACCTTTGTTGACAAAACATCTTTCAGGTGGAGGTTGGTAAAAAAGATGATTTTCATTCATATAAAAATGATAGAAGAAACTTGCTCCAACAAAAGTTCATAAAAATAGCTACAGAAGATGAACACACTAAAGACATATGAATATGCCTCTCCTCTTCTCCTAGCTATGTGCAGAAGTACCACCTTTGACAATCTTAAGCTACCTCAAAAACATAGCCACAGCTCTAGGAAGATGGTTATAATATTAAGAAGCATACAAAATAGGTGTTTTTGAGGTAGAAAAACTGCAGAAGCTGTGATTGTTGTTGTTGCATCTGCTGTCAGAACCAGAAATGAGTGACAGCAAAAACCCTAATAACTATGTTATAATTTAATACATCTTTACTGTTAAACCTTTAGCAATTCAGAAATTGAACAATTTTCACTTAAATATTAAGAGATCACGAGACAATTTTTTATCTGTAGCAAATCATTTTCTGCAAAAGCAGGATCAGTTAAAGGAGAATACAACTTTTAAGTAACAATAATAAAACAAATTAACTCCTTTCATTCAATTCCCTCCAAGTGGTTATAACACATGTAGGAAGCCAGTTCTCTCCCCAACTGTTATAATGTTAAATTAAAATAATTTAATAATATAAAGGCATAGAAAAAATCATCAAAAATATGATATCAAAGGCTAAGCAATAACATAAATTCAAGTTCTCTAAACACATATAACATGATTACATTCAACTCAAATATGAACATAACTGTTCAATCAGTCAAATCACATCTGCACTGTTGAAACTCATATAGTGTAATCAGTCAATGGGTTTTCCAGAATAAATACAGCTGTTGTCATCTGCTATAAATACAAGTGAGTACATATTGTTCATTTTAAAATTCAAAAAGGTACTCACCAAAAATACAAGAATATCAAAGAAACTCATTCAGTTATGATTATCTGCACAATATTTCTCCTGATATTTTGGCTTCAAATCTCAATACATAACAAGATTTACACAATTGGGAAAGAATTGTTCAAACTAGGAAATGACAGATAAAATAGCTTCATTTAACAATCATGTAGCAGTAGTGCAAATGAATAAGAAACAAAACAGAAAAATTAACAAAAATTTTACAAACAGGTTAGAGAAGCTTTCATGAAAACCCAAGAGCTTTCACTTGTACTGTGTTAAAATGTAACTAGTGGCATCTCTGCTAAATATTGATGGAGTGAACATTAATTCTTGCATTTCTTTCAAACCTTAAAATATTTTCCCTCAGTCTCTTCCTCTATCAGACATATTTTGACATTTCCTCGAGTATTGAAGAAACTAATGCATGGACACAACCACACAGACACCCAAATGCACATGCTCATGGCTACAGAGCGTGTGTTTGGGTAGTTGTTTGCATGTATGTGCAAGAGCTCGAAAGCTACTAAAATACTGTTTCTGTCGCATGTTTCAAATGCCATGCATTTAACTATAGGCAAGTGCTTGTGTTTCCTTTATTTTATCTTGCATATTATCCGCAGAGGAATTTCCACTGTTGTTTTAAAAAAAATATTAATAAATGTATTTAGATTTTTTGCATAAAACGTTGCCCCAAACACAACTGTTCCAATATTTATGTCTGATCCTCTTACAGGTTCTTTGTGCTGTTGTAACTGCTTCCAGATTCATGAACTTCCCCAACCCTATTACAAAACTCAATAACCAAAAAACTTGAGTTTCACACAGTTCTAATGTAAAGTTTTTCAACTATTTGTCTCAAATATGTAACTTTTTATTTTCCTTTTGGTTGCTTCCAGAAGCATAGGGAAATTATATTCGGAAGGTGAGTGGCTCTTACAGTCCACTTGGTGCCATCTTGTTTTTTTGCTGAAACTTACTCCTCCTATTTCTTTCTAACTCTCTGTGTCAGTGTTCTGTTTACATCAGATTCTTCCACTGATAGCATAAAAGCCTCTAATGACATAACAGTCTGTTCATGATGGTGGCACTGATTGGGACAAGCAGTTTTGTTATTTGCTGTTATAAGAAACATTTACAAACATAAAGATGATACTAATTTCAAGAATGATTGCATGTTGAAGGCTCAGCAGAAATACGTGGCTATAAATAACAGTAGCTTCAAAGCTGATCACAACTACAAGAATACTTGCAGCTGTAACATTTTCATATAATGGTTGCTGTGTTCCACTCTGAAATATAAATGCAATTTAACCATACTAGAATGTTCAATGGTATGTTAAAAAGTGCTCAGAAACCTACTAAAATTCAGGGACAGTAATATTAGTAGCTACTGAGTAATGAGTTCACCAACACTGATATCTGATTGACACTGATATCTGGTCTTATTAAAATTGTTATGCGGGTCTAAGGCTTCCATTCAGTCCCTTGTTGACTAGTCTGGTGTGGCAGTTGAAGATAGCAAAACGAAAGCCAAACTTTTAAATTTCGCTTTCAAGAAGTCACTCACACAGGACAATCGTACAAACATCATTTCACCATTAGACAGACTCCCATATGGACACAGTAATAAGCACCCCTGGCACAGAGAAACAACTGAAAAATTTGAAAGTAATAAATCACCAGGTCTGGATGGAATACCAGTTTGATTTTACAAAGAATACTCTATGCATTGACCCCTTGCCTAGCTTGCATTGATCGTGAATCTCTTACCCAGCACGAAGTCCCAAGTGGCTGGAAAATGGAGCAGGCGACTCCCGTATATGAGAAAAGAACAGACCCGCAAAATTACAGACCAATACCCCTAACTTCTGTTGGTTGAAAAATCCTTGAACATATTCTAAGTCTGAATATAATAAATTTTCTTGAGACTGAGAAGCTTATGTCTACAAATCAGTTGCTGTTGTGGTCTTCAGTCCTGAGACTGGTTTGATGCAGCTCTCCAAATCAGTATGGTTTTAGAAAGTATCGCAGGTACGAAACTCAGCTTGCCCTTTTCTCACATGATATACTGTGAACTACGAATGAAGGGCAACAGGCACATTCCATACTTCTAAGATTTCCAGGAAGCATTTGACATGGTGACCAACTGCAGACTGTTAATGGAGATATGAGCATATGGAATGAGTTAACAGATATGGGAATAGTTGGAAGACTTCTTAATTAAAAGAACCCAGTATGTTGTCCTCGACAGAGAGTGTTCATCAGAGACAAGGGTGTCGTCGAGAGTGCCCCAGGGAAGTGTGAGAGGACTGCTGTTGTTCTCTATATACATAAATGATTGGGCAGACAGGGTGATCACCAATCTGCAGTTGTTTGCTGATGATATCATGGTGTACAGTAAGGTGTCGAATTTGAGTGATTGCAGGAAGATACAAGATGACTTCCAGTTGGTCTGATGAATGGGAGCTGGTCCTATGTGGAAAAATGTAAGTTAATGCAGATGAGTAGGAAGATCAAACATGTAATGTTCAGATACAGTATTTCTCGTGTCCTGCTTGACACAGTCAAGGTGTTTAAATATCTGGGCGTAACATTGGAAAGCAATATGAGAAGAAAGAAGCATGTGAGAACTGTGGTAGGGAAGGCGAATGATCGACTTCAGTTTATTGGGAGAATTTTAGGAACGTATGATTCACCTGTAAAGGAGACCACATACAGGACACTGGTGTGACCTATTCTTGAGTACTTCGCAAGTGTTTGGGATCTATAGCAGGTCAGATTGAAGGAAGACATCAAAGCAATTCAGAGGCGGGCTGCAAGATTTGTTGCCAGTAGGTTTGAACACCACATAAGTGTTATTGAGATGCTTCAGGAACTCAAACTGGAATCCCTGGAGGGTAGGTGGTGTTCTTTTTGATTAACTTTACTGAGAAAATTTAGAGAATCAGCATTTGAAGCTGACTGCCAAACAATTCTATCGCTACATTGCATGTAATGACCACAAAGATAAGATACAAGAAATTATGGCTCCTATGGAGGCATACAGACAGTCGTTTTATCCTCACTCTACTTGGGAGTGGAATAGGAAAGGAAATAACCAGTAGTGGTACAGGAACCCTCCACAACACACTGTATGGTGGCTTGTGGAGTATCTATGTAAATGTAGATATAGAACAGCTGAGGTGACAAGTATAGAGACATGACAATGCAGCTTAAAGCAGCTTGGCTTGTTTAAGTTCATCACTGGTGCTTCTGAACCACACAACAGTTAAGTTGAACACAATGTATGTAAACAGAGCCTCACAATTATAACACCAGCTGAACTGCTCCCCAGTTGCAATTTACAGAGAATTTTTCTTGGGAATTGAGATCAGACTGGTTGAGTTTTGGACTTTCTGCCTGGGGTAAGTCAAAACTCTGCAAAGAAGTTACTTTTAGGTAATCTTGAGCAGCCTTGCACCCTTTTATACTTTATTGAGACAGATATAACAAGCAAGCAGTTACCCAAGGCAAATTCTTTGTGCTTTTATGAGATAGTCATATCTCAGAAGAAACAAAATATAAACCGTATTCAAGTGCATTACTTGTCTAACCAGTGGCTTTGTTGAAAATCAGGCATAAACAGTAAAAAGATACAGCCAGTACATCACCAAAGATAATAAGCAGCAGAAAGGAAGAGTAACTCCACTGCATAATTTAGCAAAATGTAAAGGTAACAGCAAATTAACTCGCTTACTAGTCAATCAAATCATGTTGCTCTTAAAAGATGTACTGAACTGTGAATCTCCAGGATTCAATTCACATTAGTTTAGTGGGCCAGACAAACAGCAACTGACTCTCATGGGTTAGACTAACAATATCAACTGATGAGTTAGCTCCAGTGTGATGAACAACTCTAAATCATGCAATGGGCTGGAGACTAAATTATGAACATGTATGTTGTACAGGACTCATGGAACCATGTATCATGAAGTAGTTAACATTACAAATGCATATACTAATGGAAGCTCATGCTTACAAGCTTATTATTTTTATCAATTCAAGTTGTATAAGTGGCCTATGGTTCTCCA